>NW_027363437.1:600000-834571 GCF_046119375.1 Phyllobates terribilis
AAAAAGCAAAAAATTTCAGAATTGCACCTTGCAATGCGGAGAAATTACTGTTTGTGCATTTACAATATTCATTGATTTTTGCCACTGAAAAACATCATGTTATTCATATACCAGAAATGTTTGAAGCTACTGACTGAATGAAAAGAGCTGGCATCTCACTCTCTTTGAATCTTCTTTATCATGCTAAGAGGAGCAGGAAAAAGCAAAAAATTTCAGAATTGCACCTTGCAATGTGGAGAAATTACTGTTTGTGCATTTACAATATTCATTGATTTTTGCCATTGAAAAACGTCCAGAAATGTTTGAAGCTACTGACTGAATGAAAGGAGCTGGTATCTCACTCTCTTTGAATCTTCTTTATCATGCTAAGAGGAGCAGGAAAAAGCAAAAAATTTCAGAATTGCAACTTGCAATGCGGAGAAATTACTGTTTGTGCATTTACAATATTCATTGATTTTTGCCATTGAAAAACATCATGTTATTCATATACCAGAAATGTTTGAAGCTACTGACTGAATGAAAAGAGCTGGCATCTCACTCTCTTTGAATCTTCTTTACCATGCTAAGAGGAGCAGGAAAAAGCAAAAAATTTCAGAATTGCACCTTGCAATGTGGAGAAATTACTGTTTGTGCATTTACAACATTCATTGATTTTTGCCATTGAAAAACGTCCAGAAATGTTTGAAGCTACTGACTGATTGAAAGGAGCTGGCATCTCACTCTCTTTGAATCTTCTTTATCATGCTAAGAGGAGCAGGAAAAAGCAAAAAATTTCAGAATTGCACCTTGCAATGCGGAGAAATTACTGTTTGTGCATTTACAATATTCATTGATTTTTGCCTTTGAAAAACATCATGTTATTCATATACCAGAAATGTTTGAAGCTACTGACTGAATGAAAAGAGCTGGCATCTCACTCTCTTTGAATCTTCTTTATCATTCTAAGAGGAGCAGGAAAAAGCAAAAAATTTCAGAATTGCACCTTGCAATGCGGAGAAATTACTGTTTGTGTATGTACAATATTCATTGATTTTTGCCATTGAAAAACATCATGTTATTCATATACCAGAAATGTTTGAAGCTACTGACTGAATGAAAAGAGCTGGCATCTCACTCTCTTTGAATTTTCTTTATCATGCTAAGAGGAGCAGGAAAAAGCAAAAAATTTCAGAATTGCACCTTGCAATGTGGAGAAATTACTATTTGTGCATTTACAATATTCATTGATTTTTGCCATTGAAAAACGTCCAGAAATGTTTGAAGCTACTGACTGAATGAAAGGAGCTGGCATCTCACTCTCTTTGAATCTTCTTTATCATGCTAAGAGGAGCAGGAAAAAGCAAAAATTTCAGAATTGCACCTTGCAATGCGGAGAAATTACTGTTTGTGCATTTACAATATTCATTGATTTTTGCCATTGAAAAACATCATGTTATTCATATACCAGAAATGTTTGAAGCTACTGACTGAATGAAAAGAGCTGGCATCTCACTCTCTTTGAATCTTCTTTATCATGCTAAGAGGAGCAGGAAAAAGCAAAAAATTTCAGAATTGCACCTTGCAATGTGGAGAAATTACTGTTTGTGCATTTACAATATTCATTGATTTTTGCCATTGAAAAACGTCCAGAAATGTTTGAAGCTACTGACTGAATGAAAGGAGCTGGTATCTCACTCTCTTTGAATCTTCTTTATCATGCTAAGAGGAGCAGGAAAAAGCAAAAAATTTCAGAATTGCAACTTGCAATGCGGAGAAATTACTGTTTGTGCATTTACAATATTCATTGATTTTTGCCATTGAAAAACATCATGTTATTCATATACCAGAAATGTTTGAAGCTACTGACTGAATGAAAAGAGCTGGCATCTCACTCTCTTTGAATCTTCTTTACCATGCTAAGAGGAGCAGGAAAAAGCAAAAAATTTCAGAATTGCACCTTGCAATGTGGAGAAATTACTGTTTGTGCATTTACAACATTCATTGATTTTTGCCATTGAAAAACGTCCAGAAATGTTTGAAGCTACTGACTGATTGAAAGGAGCTGGCATCTCACTCTCTTTGAATCTTCTTTATCATGCTAAGAGGAGCAGGAAAAAGCAAAAAATTTCAGAATTGCACCTTGCAATGCGGAGAAATTACTGTTTGTGCATTTACAATATTCATTGATTTTTGCCTTTGAAAAACATCATGTTATTCATATACCAGAAATGTTTGAAGCTACTGACTGAATGAAAAGAGCTGGCATCTCACTCTCTTTGAATCTTCTTTATCATTCTAAGAGGAGCAGGAAAAAGCAAAAAATTTCAGAATTGCACCTTGCAATGCGGAGAAATTACTGTTTGTGTATGTACAATATTCATTGATTTTTGCCATTGAAAAACATCATGTTATTCATATACCAGAAATGTTTGAAGCTACTGACTGAATGAAAAGAGCTGGCATCTCACTCTCTTTGAATTTTCTTTATCATGCTAAGAGGAGCAGGAAAAAGCAAAAAATTTCAGAATTGCACCTTGCAATGTGGAGAAATTACTGTTTGTGCATTTACAATATTCATTGATTTTTGCCATTGAAAAACGTCCAGAAATGTTTGAAGCTACTGACTGAATGAAAGGAGCTGGCATCTCACTCTCTTTGAATCTTCTTTATCATGCTAAGAGGAGCAGGAAAAAGCAAAAATTTCAGAATTGCACCTTGCAATGCGGAGAAATTACTGTTTGTGCATTTACAATATTCATTGATTTTTGCCATTGAAAAACATCATGTTATTCATATACCAGAAATGTTTGAAGCTACTGACTGAATGAAAAGAGCTGGCATCTCACTGTCTTTGAATCTTCTTTATCATGCTAAGAGGAGCAGGAAAAAGCAAAAAATTTCAGAATTGCACCTTGCAATGTGGAGAAATTACTGTTTGTGCATTTACAATATTCATTGATTTTTGCCATTGAAAAACGTCCAGAAATGTTTGAAGCTACTGACTGAATGAAAGGAGCTGGCATCTCACTCTCTTTGAATCTTCTTTATCATGCTAAGAGGAGCAGGAAAAAGCAAAAAATTTCAGATTTGCTCCTTGCAATGTGGAGAAATTACTGTTTGTGCATTTACAATATTCATTGATTTTTGCCATTGAAAAACGTCCAGAAATGTTTGAAGCTACTGACTGAATGAAAGGAGATGGCATCTCACTCTCTTTGAATCTTCTTTATCATGCTAAGAGGAGCAGGAAAAAGAAAAAAATTTCAGAATTGCACCTTGCAATGCGGAGAAATTACTGTTTGTGCATTTACAATATTCATTGATTTTTGCCATTGAAAAACATCATGTTATTCATATACCAGAAATGTTTGAAGCTACTGACTGAATGAAAAGAGCTGGCATCTCACTCTCTTTGAATCTTCTTTATCATGCTAAGAGGAGCAGGAAAAAGCAAAAAATTTCAGAATTGCACCTTGCAATGTGGAGAAATTACTGTTTGTGCATTTACAATATTCATTGATTTTTGCCATTGAAAAACGTCCAGAAATGTTTGAAGCTACTGACTGAATGAAAGGAGCTGGCATCTCACTCTCTTTGAATCTTCTTTATCATGCTAAGAGGAGCAGGAAAAAGCAAAAATTTTCAGAATTGCACCTTGCAATGTGGAGAAATTACTGTTTGTGCATTTACAATATTCATTGATTTTTGCCATTGAAAAACATCCAGAAATGTTTGAAGCTACTGACTGAATGAAAGGAGCTGGCATCTCACTCTCTTTGAATCTTCTTTATCATGCTAAGAGGAGCAGGAAAAAGCAAAAAATTTCAGAATTGCACCTTGCAATGCGGACAAATTATTGTTTGTGCATTTACAATATTCATTGATTTTTGCCATTGAAAAACATCATATTATTCATATACCAGAAATGTTTGAAGCTACTGACTGAATGAAAAGAGCTGGCATCCCACTCTCTTTGAATTTTCTTTATCATGCTAAGAGGAGCAGGAAAAAGCAAAAAATTTCAGAATTGCACCTTGCAATGTGGAGAAATTACTGTTTGTGCATTTACAATATTCATTGATTTTTGCCATTGAAAAACGTCCGGAAATGTTTGAAGCTACTGACTGAATGAAAGGAGCTGGCATCTCACTCTCTTTGAATCTTCTTTATCATGCTAAGAGGAGCAGGAAAAAGCAAAAAATTTCAGAATTGCACCTTGCAATGCGGAGAAATTACTGTTTGTGCATTTACAATATTCATAGATTTTTGCCATTGAAAAACATCATGTTATTCATATAACAAAAATGTTTGAAGCTACTGACTGAATGAAAAGAGCTGGCATCTCACTCTCTTTGAATCTTCTTTATCATGCTAAGAGGAGCAGGAAAAAGCAAAAAAATTCAGAATTGCACCTTGCAATGTGGAGAAATTACTGTTTGTGCATTTACAATATTCATTGATTTTTGCCATTGAAAAACGTCCAGAAATGTTTGAAGCTACTGACTGAATGAAAGGAGCTGGCATCTCACACTCTTTGAATCTTCTTTATCATGCTAAGAGGAGCAGGAAAAAGCAAAAAATTTCAGAATTGCACCTTGCAATGCGGAGAAATTACTGTTTGTGCATTTACAATATTCATTGATTTTTGCCATTGAAAAACATCATGTTATTCATATACCAGAAGTGTTTGAAGCTACTAACTGAATGAAAAGAGCTGGCATCTCACTCTCTTTGAATCTTCTTTATCATGCTAAGAGGAGCAGGAAAAAGCAAAAAATTTCAGAATTGCACCTTGCAATGTGGAGAAATTACTGTTTGTGCATTTACAATATTCATTGATTTTTGCCATTGAAAAACGTCCAGAAATGTTTGAAGCTACTGACTGAATGAAAGGAGCTGGCATCTCACTCTCTTTGAATCTTCTTTATCATGCTAAGAGGAGCAGGAAAAAGCAAAAAATTTCAGAATTGCACCTTGCAATGCGGAGAAATTACTGTTTGTGCATTTACAATATTCATTGATTTTTGCCATTGAAAAACATCATGTTATTCATATACCAGAAATGTTTGAAGCTACTGACTGAATGAAAAGAGCTGGCATCTCACTCTCTTTGAATCTTCTTTATCATGCTAAGAGGAGCAGGAAAAAGCAAAAAATTTCAGAATTGCACCTTGCAATGTGGAGAAATTACTGTTTGTGCATTTACAATATTCATTGATTTTTGCCATTGAAAAACATCCAGAAATGTTTGAAGCTACTGACTGAATGAAAGGAGCTGGCATGTCACTCTCTTTGAATCTTCTTTATCATGCTAAGAGGAGCAGGAAAAAGCAAAAATTTTCAGAATTGCACCTTGCAATGCGGAGAAATTACTGTTTGTGCATTTACATTATTCATTGATTTTTGCCATTGAAAAACATCATGTTATTCATATACCAGAAATGTTTGAAGCTACTGACTGAATGAAAAGAGCTGTCATCTCACTCTCTTTGAATCTTCTTTATCATGCTAAGAGGAGCAGGAAAAAGCAAAAAATTTCAGAATTGCACCTTGCAATGTGGAGAAATTAATGTTTGTGCATTTACAATATTCATTGATTTTTGCCATTGAAAAACGTCCAGAAATGTTTGAAGCTACTGACTGAATGAAAGGAGCTGGCATCTCACTCTCTTTGAATCTTCTTTATCATGCTAAGAGGAGCAGGAAAAAGCAAAAAATTTCAGAATTGCACCTTGCAATGTGGAGAAATTACTGTTTGTGCATTTACAATATTCATTGATTTTTGCCATTGAAAAACGTCCAGAAATGTTTGAAGCTACTGACTGAATGAAAGGAGCTGGCATCTCACTCTCTTTGAATCTTCTTTATCATGCTAAGAGTAGCAGGAAAAAGCAAAAAATTTGAGAATTGCACCTTGCAATGCGGAGAAATTACTCTTTGTGCATTTACAATATTCATTGATTTTTGCCATTGAAAAACATCATGTTATTCATATACCAGAAAAGTTTGAAGCTACTGACTGAATGAAAAGAGCTGGCATCTCACTGTCTTTGAATCTTCTTTATCATGCTAAGAGGAGCAGGAAAAAGCAAAAAATTTCAGAATTGCACCTTGCAATGTGGAGAAATTACTGTTTGTGCATTTACAATATTCATTGATTTTTGCCATTGAAAAACGTCCAGAAATGTTTGAAGCTACTGACTGAATGAAAGGAGCTGGCATCTCACACTCTTTGAATCTTCTTTATCATGCTAAGAGGAGCAGGAAAAAGCAAAAAATTTCAGAATTGCACCTTGCAATGCAGAGAAATTACTGTTTGTGCATTTACAATATTCATTGATTTTTGCCATTGAAAAACATCATGTTATTCATATACCAGAAATGTTTTAAGCTACTGACTGAATGAAAAGAGCTGGCATCTCACTCTCTTTGAATCTTCTTTATCATGCTAAGAGGAGCAGGAAAAAGCAAAAAATTTCAGAATTGCACCTTGCAATGTGGAGAAATTAATGTTTGTGCATTTACAATATTCATTGATTTTTGCCTTTGAAAAACGTCCAGAAATGTTTGAAGCTACTGACTGAATGAAAGGAGCTGGCATCTCACTCTCTTTGAATCTTCTTTATCATGCTAAGAGGAGCAGGAAAAAGCAAAAAATTTCAGAATTGCACCTTGCAATGTGGAGAAATTACTGTATGTGCATTTACAATATTCATTGATTTTTGCCATTGAAAAACGTCCAGAAATGTTTGAAGCTAAGGACTGAATGAAAGGAGCTGGCATCTCACTCTCTTTGAATCTTCTTCATCATGCTAAGAGGAGCAGGGAAAAGCAAAAAATTTCAGAATTGCACCTTGCAATGCGGAGAAATTACTGTTTGTGCATTTACAATATTCATTGATTTTTGCCATTGAAAAACATCGTTATTCATATACCAGAAATGTTTGAAGCTACTGACTGAATGAAAAGAGCTGGCATCTCACTCTCTTTGAATCTTCTTTATCATGCTAAGAGGAGCAGGAAAAAGCAAAAAATTTCAGAATTGCACCTTGCAATGTGGAGAAATTACTGTTTGTGCATTTACAATATTCATTGATTTTTGCCATTGAAAAATGTCCAGAAATGTTTGAAGCTACTGACTGAATGAAAGGAGCTGGCATCTCACTCTCTTTGAATCTTCTTTATCATGCTAAGAGGAGCAGGAAAAAGCAAAAAATTTCAGAATTGCACCTTGCAATGCGGAGAAATTACTGTTTGTGCATTTACAATATTCATTGATTTTTGCCATTGAAAAACATCAGGTTATTCATATACCAGAAATGTTTGAAGCTACTGACTGAATGAAAAGAGCTGGCATCTCACTGTCTTTGCATCTTCTTTATCATGCTAAGAGGAGCAGGAAAAAGCAAAAAATTTCAGAATTGCACCTTGCAATGTGGAGAAATTACTGTTTGTGCATTTACAATATTCATTGATTTTTGCCATTGAAAAACGTCCAGAAATGTTTGAAGCTACTGACTGAATGAAAGGAGCTGGCATCTCACACTCTTTGAATCTTCTTTATCATGCTAAGAGGAGCAGGAAAAAGCAAAAAATTTCAGAATTGCACCTTGCAATGCGGAGAAATTACTGTTTGTGCATTTACAATATTCATTGATTTTTGCCATTGAAAAACATCATGTTATTCATATACCAGAAATGTTTGAAGCTACTGACTGAATGAAAAGAGCTGGCATCTCACTCTCTTTGAATCTTCTTTATCATGCTAAGAGGAGCAGGAAAAAGCAAAAAATTTCAGAATTGCACCTTGCAATGTGGAGAAATTACTGTGTGTGAATTTACAATATTCATTGATTTTTGCCATTGAAAAACGTCCAGAAATGTTTGAAGCCAATGACTGAATGAAAGGAGCTAGCATCTCACTCTCTTTGAATCTTTATCATGCTAAGAGTAGCAGTAAAAAGCAAAAAATTTCAGAATTGCACCTTGCAATGCGGAGAAATTACTGTTTGTGCATTTACAATATTCATTGATTTTTGCCATTGAAAAACATCATGTTATTCATACACCAGAAATGTTTGAAGCTACTGACTGAATGAAAAGAGCTGGCATCTCACTCTCTTTGAATCTTCTTTATCATGCTAAGAGGAGCAGGAAAAAGCAAAAAATTTCAGAATTGCACCTTGCAATGTGGAGAAATTACTGTTTGTGCATTTACAATATTCATTGATTTTTGCCATTGAAAAACGTCCAGAAATGTTTGAAGCTACTGACTGAATAAAAGGAGCTGGCATCTCACTCTCTTTGAATCTTCTTTATCATGCTAAGAGGAGCAGGAAAAAGCAAAAAATTTCAGAATTGCACCTTGCAATGCGGAGAAATTACTGTTTGTGCATTTACAATATTCATTGATTTTTGCCATTGAAAAACATCATGTTATTCATATACCAGAAATGTTTGAAGCTACTGACTGAATGAAAAGAGCTGGCATCTCACTCTCTTTGAATCTTCTTTATCATGCTACGAGGAGCAGGAAAAAGCAAAAAATTTCAGAATTGCACCTTGCAATGTGGAGAAATTACTGTTTGTGCATTTACAAAATTCATTGATTTTTGCCATTGAAAAACGTCCAGAAATGTTTGAAGCTACTGACAGAATGAAAGGAGCTGGCATCTCACTCTCTTTGAATCTTCTTTATCATGCTAAGAGGAGCAGGAAAAAGCAAAAAATTTCAGAATTGCACCTTGCAATGCGGAGAAATTACTGTTTGTGCATTTACAATATTCATTGATTTTTGCCACTGAAAAACATCATGTTATTCATATACCAGAAATGTTTGAAGCTACTGACTGAATGAAAAGAGCTGGCATCTCACTCTCTTTGAATCTTCTTTATCATGCTAAGAGGAGCAGGAAAAAGCAAAAAATTTCAGAATTGCACCTTGCAATGTGGAGAAATTACTGTTTGTGCATTTACAATATTCATTGATTTTTGCCATTGAAAAACGTCCAGAAATGTTTGAAGCTACTGACTGAATGAAAGGAGCTGGTATCTCACTCTCTTTGAATCTTCTTTATCATGCTAAGAGGAGCAGGAAAAAGCAAAAAATTTCAGAATTGCAACTTGCAATGCGGAGAAATTACTGTTTGTGCATTTACAATATTCATTGATTTTTGCCATTGAAAAACATCATGTTATTCATATACCAGAAATGTTTGAAGCTACTGACTGAATGAAAAGAGCTGGCATCTCACTCTCTTTGAATCTTCTTTACCATGCTAAGAGGAGCAGGAAAAAGCAAAAAATTTCAGAATTGCACCTTGCAATGTGGAGAAATTACTGTTTGTGCATTTACAACATTCATTGATTTTTGCCATTGAAAAACGTCCAGAAATGTTTGAAGCTACTGACTGATTGAAAGGAGCTGGCATCTCACTCTCTTTGAATCTTCTTTATCATGCTAAGAGGAGCAGGAAAAAGCAAAAAATTTCAGAATTGCACCTTGCAATGCGGAGAAATTACTGTTTGTGCATTTACAATATTCATTGATTTTTGCCTTTGAAAAACATCATGTTATTCATATACCAGAAATGTTTGAAGCTACTGACTGAATGAAAAGAGCTGGCATCTCACTCTCTTTGAATCTTCTTTATCATTCTAAGAGGAGCAGGAAAAAGCAAAAAATTTCAGAATTGCACCTTGCAATGCGGAGAAATTACTGTTTGTGTATGTACAATATTCATTGATTTTTGCCATTGAAAAACATCATGTTATTCATATACCAGAAATGTTTGAAGCTACTGACTGAATGAAAAGAGCTGGCATCTCACTCTCTTTGAATTTTCTTTATCATGCTAAGAGGAGCAGGAAAAAGCAAAAAATTTCAGAATTGCACCTTGCAATGTGGAGAAATTACTATTTGTGCATTTACAATATTCATTGATTTTTGCCATTGAAAAACGTCCAGAAATGTTTGAAGCTACTGACTGAATGAAAGGAGCTGGCATCTCACTCTCTTTGAATCTTCTTTATCATGCTAAGAGGAGCAGGAAAAAGCAAAAATTTCAGAATTGCACCTTGCAATGCGGAGAAATTACTGTTTGTGCATTTACAATATTCATTGATTTTTGCCATTGAAAAACATCATGTTATTCATATACCAGAAATGTTTGAAGCTACTGACTGAAAGAAAAGAGCTGGCATCTCACTCTCTTTGAATCTTCTTTATCATGCTAAGAGGAGCAGGAAAAAGCAAAAAATTTCAGAATTGCACCTTGCAATGTGGAGAAATTACTGTTTGTGCATTTACAATATTCATTGATTTTTGCCATTGAAAAACGTCCAGAAATGTTTGAAGCTACTGACTGAATGAAAGGAGCTGGTATCTCACTCTCTTTGAATCTTCTTTATCATGCTAAGAGGAGCAGGAAAAAGCAAAAAATTTCAGAATTGCAACTTGCAATGCGGAGAAATTACTGTTTGTGCATTTACAATATTCATTGATTTTTGCCATTGAAAAACATCATGTTATTCATATACCAGAAATGTTTGAAGCTACTGACTGAATGAAAAGAGCTGGCATCTCACTCTCTTTGAATCTTCTTTACCATGCTAAGAGGAGCAGGAAAAAGCAAAAAATTTCAGAATTGCACCTTGCAATGTGGAGAAATTACTGTTTGTGCATTTACAACATTCATTGATTTTTGCCATTGAAAAACGTCCAGAAATGTTTGAAGCTACTGACTGATTGAAAGGAGCTGGCATCTCACTCTCTTTGAATCTTCTTTATCATGCTAAGAGGAGCAGGAAAAAGCAAAAAATTTCAGAATTGCACCTTGCAATGCGGAGAAATTACTGTTTGTGCATTTACAATATTCATTGATTTTTGCCTTTGAAAAACATCATGTTATTCATATACCAGAAATGTTTGAAGCTACTGACTGAATGAAAAGAGCTGGCATCTCACTCTCTTTGAATCTTCTTTATCATTCTAAGAGGAGCAGGAAAAAGCAAAAAATTTCAGAATTGCACCTTGCAATGCGGAGAAATTACTGTTTGTGTATGTACAATATTCATTGATTTTTGCCATTGAAAAACATCATGTTATTCATATACCAGAAATGTTTGAAGCTACTGACTGAATGAAAAGAGCTGGCATCTCACTCTCTTTGAATTTTCTTTATCATGCTAAGAGGAGCAGGAAAAAGCAAAAAATTTCAGAATTGCACCTTGCAATGTGGAGAAATTACTGTTTGTGCATTTACAATATTCATTGATTTTTGCCATTGAAAAACGTCCAGAAATGTTTGAAGCTACTGACTGAATGAAAGGAGCTGGCATCTCACTCTCTTTGAATCTTCTTTATCATGCTAAGAGGAGCAGGAAAAAGCAAAAATTTCAGAATTGCACCTTGCAATGCGGAGAAATTACTGTTTGTGCATTTACAATATTCATTGATTTTTGCCATTGAAAAACATCATGTTATTCATATACCAGAAATGTTTGAAGCTACTGACTGAATGAAAAGAGCTGGCATCTCACTGTCTTTGAATCTTCTTTATCATGCTAAGAGGAGCAGGAAAAAGCAAAAAATTTCAGAATTGCACCTTGCAATGTGGAGAAATTACTGTTTGTGCATTTACAATATTCATTGATTTTTGCCATTGAAAAACGTCCAGAAATGTTTGAAGCTACTGACTGAATGAAAGGAGCTGGCATCTCACTCTCTTTGAATCTTCTTTATCATGCTAAGAGGAGCAGGAAAAAGCAAAAAATTTCAGAATTGCACCTTGCAATGTGGAGAAATTACTGTTTGTGCATTTACAATATTCATTGATTTTTGCCATTGAAAAACGTCCAGAAATGTTTGAAGCTACTGACTGAATGAAAGGAGCTGGCATCTCACTCTCTTTGAATCTTCTTTATCATGCTAAGAGGAGCAGGAAAAAGCAAAAAATTTCAGAATTGCACCTTGCAATGCGGAGAAATTACTGTTTGTGCATTTACAATATTCATTGATTTTTGCCATTGAAAAACATCAGGTTATTCATATACCAGAAATGTTTGAAGCTACTGACTGAATGAAAAGAGCTGGCATCTCACTGTCTTTGAATCTTCTTTATCATGCTAAGAGGAGCAGGAAAAAGCAAAAAATTTCAGAATTGCACCTTGCAATGTGGAGAAATTACTGTTTGTGCATTTACAATATTTATTGATTTTTGCCATTGAAAAACGTCCAGAAATGTTTGAAGCTACTGACTGAATGAAAGGAGCTGGCATCTCACACTCTTTGAATCTTCTTTATCATGCTAAGAGGAGCAGGAAAAAGCAAAAAATTTCAGAATTGCACCTTGCAATGCGGAGAAATTACTGTTTGTGCATTTACAATATTCATTGATTTTTGCCATTGAAAAACATCATGTTATTCATATACCAGAAATGTTTGAAGCTACTGACTGAATGAAAAGAGCTGGCATCTCACTCTCTTTGAATCTTCTTTATCATGCTAAGAGGAGCAGGAAAAAGCAAAAAATTTCAGAATTGCACCTTGCAATGTGGAGAAATTACTGTATGTGAATTTACAATATTCATTGATTTTTGCCATTGAAAAACGTCCAGAAATGTTTGAAGCTAATGACTGAATGAAAGGAGCGGGCATCTCACTCTCTTTGAATCTTTATCATGCTAAGAGTAGCAGGAAAAAGCAAAAAATTTCAGAATTGCACCTTGCAATGCGGAGAAATTACTGTTTGTGCATTTACAATATTCATTGATTTTTGCCATTGAAAAACATCATGTTATTCATATACCAGAAATGTTTGAAGCTACTGACTGAATGAAAAGAGCTGGCATCTCACTCTCTTTGAATCTTCTTTATCATGCTAAGAGGAGCAGGAAAAAGCAAAAAATTTCAGAATTGCACCTTGCAATGTGGAGAAATTACTGTTTGTGCATTTACAATATTCATTGATTTTTGCCATTGAAAAACGTCCAGAAATGTTTGAAGCTACTGACTGAATAAAAGGAGCTGGCATCTCACTCTCTTTGAATCTTCTTTATCATGCTAACATGAGCAGGAAAAAGCAAAAAATTTCAGAATTGCACCTTGCAATGCGGAGAAATTACTGTTTGTGCATTTACAATATTCATTGATTTTTGCCATTGAAAAACATCATGTTATTCATATACCAGAAATGTTTGAAGCTACTGACTGAATGAAAAGAGCTGGCATCTCACTCTCTTTGAATCTTCTTTATCATGCTAAGAGGAGCAGGAAAAAGCAAAAAATTTCAGATTTTCACCTTGCAATGTGGAGAAATTACTGTTTGTGCATTTACAAAATTCATTGATTTTTGCCATTGAAAAACGTCCAGAAATGTTTGAAGCTACTGACAGAATGAAAGGAGCTGGCATCTCACTCTCTTTGAATCTTCTTTATCATGCTAAGAGGAGCAGGAAAAAGCAAAAAATTTCAGAATTGCACCTTGCAATGCGGAGAAATTACTGTTTGTGCATTTACAATATTCATTGATTTTTGCCATTGAAAAACATCATGTTATTCATATACCAGAAATGTTTGAAGCTACTGACTGAATGAAAAGATCTGTCATCTCACTCTCTTTGAATCTTCTTTATCATGCTAAGAGGAGCAGGAAAAAGCAAAAAATTTCAGAATTGCACCTTGCAATGTGGAGAAATTACTGTTTGTGCATTTACAATATTCATTGATTTTTGCCATTGAAAAACGTCCAGAAATGTTTGAAGCTACTGACTGAATGAAAGGAGCTGGCATCTCACTCTCTTTGAATCTTCTTTATCATGCTAAGAGGAGCAGGAAAAAGCAAAAAATTTCAGAATTGCACCTTGCAATGTGGAGAAATTACTGTTTGTGCATTTACAATATTCATTGATTTTTGCCATTGAAAAACGTCCAGAAATGTTTGAAGCTACTGACTGAATGAAAGGAGCTGGTATCTCACTCTCTTTGAATCTTCTTTATAATGCTAAGAGGAGCAGGAAAAAGCAAAAAATTTCAGAATTGCACCTTGCAATGCGGAGAAATTACTGTTTGTGCATTTACAATATTCATTGATTTTTGCCATTGAAAAACATCAGGTTATTCATATACCAGAAATGTTTGAAGCTACTGACTGAATGAAAAGATCTGGCATCTCACTGTCTTTGAATCTTCTTTATCATGCTAAGAGGAGCAGGAAAAAGCAAAAAATTTCAGAATTGCACCTTGCAATGTGGAGAAATTACTGTTTGTGCATTTACAATATTCATTGATTTTTGCCATTGAAAAACGTCCAGAAATGTTTGAAGCTACTGACTGAATGAAAGGAGCTGGCATCTCACACTCTTTGAATCTTCTTTATCATGCTAAGAGGAGCAGGAAAAAGCAAAAAATTTCAGAATTGCACCTTGCAATGCGGAGAAATTACTGTTTGTGCATTTACAATATTCATTGATTTTTGCCATTGAAAAACATCATGTTATTCATATACCAGAAATGTTTGAAGCTACTGACTGAATGAAAAGAGCTGGCATCCCAGTCTCTTTGAATCTTCTTTATCATGCTAAGAGGAGCAGGAAAAAGCAAAAAATTTCAGAATTGCACCTTGCAATGTGGAGAAATTACTGTATGTGAATTTACAATATTCATTGATTTTTGCCATTGAAAAACGTCCAGAAATGTTTGAAGCTAATGACTGAATGAAAGGAGCGGGCATCTCACTCTCTTTGAATTTTTATCATGCTAAGAGTAGCAGGAAAAAGCAAAAAATTTCAGAATTGCACCTTGCAATGCGGAGAAATTACTGTTTGTGCATTTACAATATTCATTGATTTTTACCATTGAAAAACATCATGTTATTCATATACCAGAAATGTTTGAAGCTACTGACTGAATGAAAAGAGCTGGCATCTCACTCTCTTTGAATCTTCTTTATCATGCTAAGAGGAGCAGGAAAAAGCAAAAAATTTCAGAATTGCACCTTGCAATGTGGAGAAATTACTGTTTGTGCATTTACAATATTCATTGATTTTTGCCATTGAAAAACGTCCAGAAATGTTTGAAGCTACTGACTGAATAAAAGGAGCTGGCATCTCACTCTCTTTGAATCTTCTTTATCATGCTAAGAGGAGCAGGAAAAAGCAAAAAATTTCAGAATTGCACCTTGCAATGCGGAGAAATTACTGTTTGTGCATTTACAATATTCATTGATTTTTGCCATTGAAAAACATCATGTTATTCATATACCAGAAATGTTTGAAGCTACTGACTGAATGAAAAGAGCTGGCATCTCACTCTCTTTGAATCTTCTTTATCATGCTAAGAGGAGCAGGAAAAAGCAAAAAATTTCAGAATTGCACCTTGCAATGTGGAGAAATTACTGTTTGTGCATTTACAAAATTCATTGATTTTTGCCATTGAAAAACGTCCAGAAATGTTTGAAGCTACTGACAGAATGAAAGGAGCTGGCATCTCACTCTCTTTGAATCTTCTTTATCATGCTAAGAGGAGCAGGAAAAAGCAAAAAATTTCAGAATTGCACCTTGCAATGCGGAGAAATTACTGTTTGTGCATTTACAATATTCATTGATTTTTGCCATTGAAAAACATCATGTTATTCATATACCAGAAATGTTTGAAGCTACTGACTGAATGAAAAGAGCTGGCATCTCACTCTCTTTGAATCTTCTTTATCATGCTAAGAGGAGCAGGAAAAAGCAAAAAATTTCAGAATTGCACCTTGCAATGTGGAGAAATTACTGTTTGTGCATTTACAATATTCATTGATTTTTGCCATTGAAAAACATCCAGAAATGTTTGAAGCTACTGACTGAATGAAAGGAGCTGGTATCTCACTCTCTTTGAATCTTCTTTATCATGCTAAGAGGAGCAGGAAAAAGCAAAAAATTTCAGAATTGCAACTTGCAATGCGGAGAAATTACTGTTTGTGCATTTACAATATTCATTGATGTTTGCCATTGAAAAACATCATGTTATTCATATACCAGAAATGTTTGAAGCTACTGACTGAATGAAAAGAGCTGGCATCTCACTCTCTTTGAATCTTCTTTACCATGCTAAGAGGAGCAGGAAAAAGCAAAAAATTTCAGAATTGCACCTTGCAATGTGGAGAAATTACTGTTTGTGCATTTACAACATTCATTGATTTTTGCCATTGAAAAACGTCCAGAAATGTTTGAAGCTACTGACTGATTGAAATGAGCTGGCATCTCACTCTCTTTGAATCTTCTTTATCATGCTAAGAGGAGCAGGAAAAAGCAAAAAATTTCAGAATTGCACCTTGCAATGCGGAGAAATTACTGTTTGTGCATTTACAATATTCATTGATTTTTGCCTTTGAAAAACATCATGTTATTCATATACCAGAAATGTTTGAAGCTACTGACTGAATGAAAAGAGCTGGCATCTCACTCTCTTTGAATCTTCTTTATCATTCTAAGAGGAGCAGGAAAAAGCAAAAAATTTCAGAATTGCACCTTGCAATGCGGAGAAATTACTGTTTGTGTATGTACAATATTCATTGATTTTTGCCATTGAAAAACATCATGTTATTCATATACCAGAAATGTTTGAAGCTACTGACTGAATGAAAAGAGCTGGCATCTCACTCTCTTTGAATCTTCTTTATCATGCTAAGAGGAGCAGGAAAAAGCAAAAAATTTCAGAATTGCACCTTGCAATGTGGAGAAATTACTGTTTGTGCATTTACAATATTCATTGATTTTTGCCATTGAAAAATGTCCAGAAATGTTTGAAGCTACTGACTGAATGAAAGGAGCTGGCATCTCACTCTCTTTGAATCTTCTTTATCATGCTACGAGGAGCAGGAAAAAGCAAAAATTTTCAGAATTGCACCTTGCAATGCGGAGAAATTACTGTTTGTGCATTTACATTATTCATTGATTTTTGCCATTGAAAAACATCATGTTATTCATATACCAGAAATGTTTGAAGCTACTGACTGAATGAAAAGATCTGTCATCTCACTCTCTTTGAATCTTCTTTATCATGCTAAGAGGAGCAGGAAAAAGCAAAAAATTTCAGAATTGCACCTTGCAATGTGGAGAAATTACTGTTTGTGCATTTACAATATTCATTGATTTTTGCCATTGAAAAACGTCCAGAAATGTTTGAAGCTACTGACTGAATGAAAGGAGCTGGCATCTCACTCTCTTTGAATCTTCTTTATCATGCTAAGAGGAGCAGGAAAAAGCAAAAAATTTCAGATTTGCACCTTGCAATGCGGAGAAATTACTGTTTGTGCATTTACAATATTCATTGATTTTTGCCATTGAAAAACATCAGGTTATTCATATACCAGAAATGTTTGAAGCTACTGACTGAATGAAAAGAGCTGGCATCTCACTGTCTTTGCATCTTCTTTATCATGCTAAGAGGAGCAGGAAAAAGCAAAAAATTTCAGAATTGCACCTTGCAATGTGGAGAAATTACTGTTTGTGCATTTACAATATTCATTGATTTTTGCCATTGAAAAACGTCCAGAAATGTTTGAAGCTACTGACTGAATGAAAGGAGCTGGCATCTCACACTCTTTGAATCTTCTTTATCATGCTAAGAGGAGCAGGAAAAAGCAAAAAATTTCAGAATTGCACCTTGCAATGCGGAGAAATTACTGTTTGTGCATTTACAATATTCATTGATTTTTGCCATTGAAAAACATCATGTTATTCATATACCAGAAATGTTTGAAGCTACTGACTGAATGAAAAGAGCTGGCATCTCACTCTCTTTGAATCTTCTTTATCATGCTAAGAGGAGCAGGAAAAAGCAAAAAATTTCAGAATTGCACCTTGCAATGTGGAGAAATTACTGTGTGTGAATTTACAATATTCATTGATTTTTGCCATTGAAAAACGTCCAGAAATGTTTGAAGCCAATGACTGAATGAAAGGAGCTAGCATCTCACTCTCTTTGAATCTTTATCATGCTAAGAGTAGCAGTAAAAAGCAAAAAATTTCAGAATTGCACCTTGCAATGCGGAGAAATTACTGTTTGTGCATTTACAATATTCATTGATTTTTGCCATTGAAAAACATCATGTTATTCATACACCAGAAATGTTTGAAGCTACTGACTGAATGAAAAGAGCTGGCATCTCACTCTCTTTGAATCTTCTTTATCATGCTAAGAGGAGCAGGAAAAAGCAAAAAATTTCAGAATTGCACCTTGCAATGTGGAGAAATTACTGTTTGTGCATTTACAATATTCATTGATTTTTGCCATTGAAAAACGTCCAGAAATGTTTGAAGCTACTGACTGAATAAAAGGAGCTGGCATCTCACTCTCTTTGAATCTTCTTTATCATGCTAAGAGGAGCAGGAAAAAGCAAAAAATTTCAGAATTGCACCTTGCAATGCGGAGAAATTACTGTTTGTGCATTTACAATATTCATTGATTTTTGCCATTGAAAAACATCATGTTATTCATATACCAGAAATGTTTGAAGCTACTGACTGAATGAAAAGAGCTGGCATCTCACTCTCTTTGAATCTTCTTTATCATGCTACGAGGAGCAGGAAAAAGCAAAAAATTTCAGAATTGCACCTTGCAATGTGGAGAAATTACTGTTTGTGCATTTACAAAATTCATTGATTTTTGCCATTGAAAAACGTCCAGAAATGTTTGAAGCTACTGACAGAATGAAAGGAGCTGGCATCTCACTCTCTTTGAATCTTCTTTATCATGCTAAGAGGAGCAGGAAAAAGCAAAAAATTTCAGAATTGCACCTTGCAATGCGGAGAAATTACTGTTTGTGCATTTACAATATTCATTGATTTTTGCCATTGAAAAACATCATGTTATTCATATACCAGAAATGTTTGAAGCTACTGACTGAATGAAAAGAGCTGGCATCTCACTCTCTTTGAATCTTCTTTATCATGCTAAGAGGAGCAGGAAAAAGCAAAAAATTTCAGAATTGCACCTTGCAATGTGGAGAAATTACTGTTTGTGCATTTACAATATTCATTGATTTTTGCCATTGAAAAACGTCCAGAAATGTTTGAAGCTACTGACTGAATGAAAGGAGCTGGTATCTCACTCTCTTTGAATCTTCTTTATCATGCTAAGAGGAGCAGGAAAAAGCAAAAAATTTCAGAATTGCAACTTGCAATGCGGAGAAATTACTGTTTGTGCATTTACAATATTCATTGATTTTTGCCATTGAAAAACATCATGTTATTCATATACCAGAAATGTTTGAAGCTACTGACTGAATGAAAAGAGCTGGCATCTCACTCTCTTTGAATCTTCTTTACCATGCTAAGAGGAGCAGGAAAAAGCAAAAAATTTCAGAATTGCACCTTGCAATGTGGAGAAATTACTGTTTGTGCATTTACAACATTCATTGATTTTTGCCATTGAAAAACGTCCAGAAATGTTTGAAGCTACTGACTGATTGAAAGGAGCTGGCATCTCACTCTCTTTGAATCTTCTTTATCATGCTAAGAGGAGCAGGAAAAAGCAAAAAATTTCAGAATTGCACCTTGCAATGCGGAGAAATTACTGTTTGTGCATTTACAATATTCATTGATTTTTGCCTTTGAAAAACATCATGTTATTCATATACCAGAAATGTTTGAAGCTACTGACTGAATGAAAAGAGCTGGCATCTCACTCTCTTTGAATCTTCTTTATCATTCTAAGAGGAGCAGGAAAAAGCAAAAAATTTCAGAATTGCACCTTGCAATGCGGAGAAATTACTGTTTGTGTATGTACAATATTCATTGATTTTTGCCATTGAAAAACATCATGTTATTCATATACCAGAAATGTTTGAAGCTACTGACTGAATGAAAAGAGCTGGCATCTCACTCTCTTTGAATTTTCTTTATCATGCTAAGAGGAGCAGGAAAAAGCAAAAAATTTCAGAATTGCACCTTGCAATGTGGAGAAATTACTATTTGTGCATTTACAATATTCATTGATTTTTGCCATTGAAAAACGTCCAGAAATGTTTGAAGCTACTGACTGAATGAAAGGAGCTGGCATCTCACTCTCTTTGAATCTTCTTTATCATGCTAAGAGGAGCAGGAAAAAGCAAAAATTTCAGAATTGCACCTTGCAATGCGGAGAAATTACTGTTTGTGCATTTACAATATTCATTGATTTTTGCCATTGAAAAACATCATGTTATTCATATACCAGAAATGTTTGAAGCTACTGACTGAATGAAAAGAGCTGGCATCTCACTCTCTTTGAATCTTCTTTATCATGCTAAGAGGAGCAGGAAAAAGCAAAAAATTTCAGAATTGCACCTTGCAATGTGGAGAAATTACTGTTTGTGCATTTACAATATTCATTGATTTTTGCCATTGAAAAACGTCCAGAAATGTTTGAAGCTACTGACTGAATGAAAGGAGCTGGTATCTCACTCTCTTTGAATCTTCTTTATCATGCTAAGAGGAGCAGGAAAAAGCAAAAAATTTCAGAATTGCAACTTGCAATGCGGAGAAATTACTGTTTGTGCATTTACAATATTCATTGATTTTTGCCATTGAAAAACATCATGTTATTCATATACCAGAAATGTTTGAAGCTACTGACTGAATGAAAAGAGCTGGCATCTCACTCTCTTTGAATCTTCTTTACCATGCTAAGAGGAGCAGGAAAAAGCAAAAAATTTCAGAATTGCACCTTGCAATGTGGAGAAATTACTGTTTGTGCATTTACAACATTCATTGATTTTTGCCATTGAAAAACGTCCAGAAATGTTTGAAGCTACTGACTGATTGAAAGGAGCTGGCATCTCACTCTCTTTGAATCTTCTTTATCATGCTAAGAGGAGCAGGAAAAAGCAAAAAATTTCAGAATTGCACCTTGCAATGCGGAGAAATTACTGTTTGTGCATTTACAATATTCATTGATTTTTGCCTTTGAAAAACATCATGTTATTCATATACCAGAAATGTTTGAAGCTACTGACTGAATGAAAAGAGCTGGCATCTCACTCTCTTTGAATCTTCTTTATCATTCTAAGAGGAGCAGGAAAAAGCAAAAAATTTCAGAATTGCACCTTGCAATGCGGAGAAATTACTGTTTGTGTATGTACAATATTCATTGATTTTTGCCATTGAAAAACATCATGTTATTCATATACCAGAAATGTTTGAAGCTACTGACTGAATGAAAATAGCTGGCATCTCACTCTCTTTGAATTTTCTTTATCATGCTAAGAGGAGCAGGAAAAAGCAAAAAATTTCAGAATTGCACCTTGCAATGTGGAGAAATTACTGTTTGTGCATTTACAATATTCATTGATTTTTGCCATTGAAAAACGTCCAGAAATGTTTGAAGCTACTGACTGAATGAAAGGAGCTGGCATCTCACTCTCTTTGAATCTTCTTTATCATGCTAAGAGGAGCAGGAAAAAGCAAAAATTTCAGAATTGCACCTTGCAATGCGGAGAAATTACTGTTTGTGCATTTACAATATTCATTGATTTTTGCCATTGAAAAACATCATGTTATTCATATACCAGAAATGTTTGAAGCTACTGACTGAATGAAAAGAGCTGGCATCTCACTCTCTTTGAATCTTCTTTATCATGCTAAGAGGAGCAGGAAAAAGCAAAAAATTTCAGAATTGCACCTTGCAATGTGGAGAAATTACTGTTTGTGCATTTACAAAATTCATTGATTTTTGCCATTGAAAAACGTCCAGAAATGTTTGAAGCTACTGACAGAATGAAAGGAGCTGGCATCTCACTCTCTTTGAATCTTCTTTATCATGCTAAGAGGAGCAGGAAAAAGCAAAAAATTTCAGAATTGCACCTTGCAATGCGGAGAAATTACTGTTTGTGCATTTACAATATTCATTGATTTTTGCCATTGAAAAACATCATGTTATTCATATACCAGAAATGTTTGAAGCTACTGACTGAATGAAAAGAGCTGGCATCTCACTCTCTTTGAATCTTCTTTATCATGCTAAGAGGAGCAGGAAAAAGCAAAAAATTTCAGAATTGCACCTTGCAATGTGGAGAAATTACTGTTTGTGCATTTACAATATTCATTGATTTTTGCCATTGAAAAACGTCCAGAAATGTTTGAAGCTACTGACTGAATGAAAGGAGCTGGTATCTCACTCTCTTTGAATCTTCTTTATCATGCTAAGAGGAGCAGGAAAAAGCAAAAAATTTCAGAATTGCAACTTGCAATGCGGAGAAATTACTGTTTGTGCATTTACAATATTCATTGATTTTTGCCATTGAAAAACATCATGTTATTCATATACCAGAAATGTTTGAAGCTACTGACTGAATGAAAAGAGCTGGCATCTCACTCTCTTTGAATCTTCTTTACCATGCTAAGAGGAGCAGGAAAAAGCAAAAAATTTCAGAATTGCACCTTGCAATGTGGAGAAATTACTGTTTGTGCATTTACAACATTCATTGATTTTTGCCATTGAAAAACGTCCAGAAATGTTTGAAGCTACTGACTGATTGAAAGGAGCTGGCATCTCACTCTCTTTGAATCTTCTTTATCATGCTAAGAGGAGCAGGAAAAAGCAAAAAATTTCAGAATTGCACCTTGCAATGCGGAGAAATTACTGTTTGTGCATTTACAATATTCATTGATTTTTGCCTTTGAAAAACATCATGTTATTCATATACCAGAAATGTTTGAAGCTACTGACTGAATGAAAAGAGCTGGCATCTCACTCTCTTTGAATCTTCTTTATCATTCTAAGAGGAGCAGGAAAAAGCAAAAAATTTCAGAATTGCACCTTGCAATGCGGAGAAATTACTGTTTGTGTATGTACAATATTCATTGATTTTTGCCATTGAAAAACATCATGTTATTCATATACCAGAAATGTTTGAAGCTACTGACTGAATGAAAAGAGCTGGCATCTCACTCTCTTTGAATTTTCTTTATCATGCTAAGAGGAGCAGGAAAAAGCAAAAAATTTCAGAATTGCACCTTGCAATGTGGAGAAATTACTATTTGTGCATTTACAATATTCATTGATTTTTGCCATTGAAAAACGTCCAGAAATGTTTGAAGCTACTGACTGAATGAAAGGAGCTGGCATCTCACTCTCTTTGAATCTTCTTTATCATGCTAAGAGGAGCAGGAAAAAGCAAAAATTTCAGAATTGCACCTTGCAATGCGGAGAAATTACTGTTTGTGCATTTACAATATTCATTGATTTTTGCCATTGAAAAACATCATGTTATTCATATACCAGAAATGTTTGAAGCTACTGACTGAATGAAAAGAGCTGGCATCTCACTCTCTTTGAATCTTCTTTATCATGCTAAGAGGAGCAGGAAAAAGCAAAAAATTTCAGAATTGCACCTTGCAATGTGGAGAAATTACTGTTTGTGCATTTACAATATTCATTGATTTTTGCCATTGAAAAACGTCCAGAAATGTTTGAAGCTACTGACTGAATGAAAGGAGCTGGTATCTCACTCTCTTTGAATCTTCTTTATCATGCTAAGAGGATCAGGAAAAAGCAAAAAATTTCAGAATTGCAACTTGCAATGCGGAGAAATTACTGTTTGTGCATTTACAATATTCATTGATTTTTGCCATTGAAAAACATCATGTTATTCATATACCAGAAATGTTTGAAGCTACTGACTGAATGAAAAGAGCTGGCATCTCACTCTCTTTGAATCTTCTTTACCATGCTAAGAGGAGCAGGAAAAAGCAAAAAATTTCAGAATTGCACCTTGCAATGTGGAGAAATTACTGTTTGTGCATTTACAACATTCATTGATTTTTGCCATTGAAAAACGTCCAGAAATGTTTGAAGCTACTGACTGATTGAAAGGAGCTGGCATCTCACTCTCTTTGAATCTTCTTTATCATGCTAAGAGGAGCAGGAAAAAGCAAAAAATTTCAGAATTGCACCTTGCAATGCGGAGAAATTACTGTTTGTGCATTTACAATATTCATTGATTTTTGCCTTTGAAAAACATCATGTTATTCATATACCAGAAATGTTTGAAGCTACTGACTGAATGAAAAGAGCTGGCATCTCACTCTCTTTGAATCTTCTTTATCATTCTAAGAGGAGCAGGAAAAAGCAAAAAATTTCAGAATTGCACCTTGCAATGCGGAGAAATTACTGTTTGTGTATGTACAATATTCATTGATTTTTGCCATTGAAAAACATCATGTTATTCATATACCAGAAATGTTTGAAGCTACTGACTGAATGAAAATAGCTGGCATCTCACTCTCTTTGAATTTTCTTTATCATGCTAAGAGGAGCAGGAAAAAGCAAAAAATTTCAGAATTGCACCTTGCAATGTGGAGAAATTACTGTTTGTGCATTTACAATATTCATTGATTTTTGCCATTGAAAAACGTCCAGAAATGTTTGAAGCTACTGACTGAATGAAAGGAGCTGGCATCTCACTCTCTTTGAATCTTCTTTATCATGCTAAGAGGAGCAGGAAAAAGCAAAAATTTCAGAATTGCACCTTGCAATGCGGAGAAATTACTGTTTGTGCATTTACAATATTCATTGATTTTTGCCATTGAAAAACATCATGTTATTCATATACCAGAAATGTTTGAAGCTACTGACTGAATGAAAAGAGCTGGCATCTCACTCTCTTTGAATCTTCTTTATCATGCTAAGAGGAGCAGGAAAAAGCAAAAAATTTCAGAATTGCACCTTGCAATGTGGAGAAATTACTGTTTGTGCATTTACAAAATTCATTGATTTTTGCCATTGAAAAACGTCCAGAAATGTTTGAAGCTACTGACAGAATGAAAGGAGCTGGCATCTCACTCTCTTTGAATCTTCTTTATCATGCTAAGAGGAGCAGGAAAAAGCAAAAAATTTCAGAATTGCACCTTGCAATGCGGAGAAATTACTGTTTGTGCATTTACAATATTCATTGATTTTTGCCATTGAAAAACATCATGTTATTCATATACCAGAAATGTTTGAAGCTACTGACTGAATGAAAAGAGCTGGCATCTCACTCTCTTTGAATCTTCTTTATCATGCTAAGAGGAGCAGGAAAAAGCAAAAAATTTCAGAATTGCACCTTGCAATGTGGAGAAATTACTGTTTGTGCATTTACAATATTCATTGATTTTTGCCATTGAAAAACGTCCAGAAATGTTTGAAGCTACTGACTGAATGAAAGGAGCTGGTATCTCACTCTCTTTGAATCTTCTTTATCATGCTAAGAGGAGCAGGAAAAAGCAAAAAATTTCAGAATTGCAACTTGCAATGCGGAGAAATTACTGTTTGTGCATTTACAATATTCATTGATTTTTGCCATTGAAAAACATCATGTTATTCATATACCAGAAATGTTTGAAGCTACTGACTGAATGAAAAGAGCTGGCATCTCACTCTCTTTGAATCTTCTTTACCATGCTAAGAGGAGCAGGAAAAAGCAAAAAATTTCAGAATTGCACCTTGCAATGTGGAGAAATTACTGTTTGTGCATTTACAACATTCATTGATTTTTGCCATTGAAAAACGTCCAGAAATGTTTGAAGCTACTGATTGATTGAAAGGAGCTGGCATCTCACTCTCTTTGAATCTTCTTTATCATGCTAAGAGGAGCAGGAAAAAGCAAAAAATTTCAGAATTGCACCTTGCAATGCGGAGAAATTACTGTTTGTGCATTTACAATATTCATTGATTTTTGCCTTTGAAAAACATCATGTTATTCATATACCAGAAATGTTTGAAGCTACTGACTGAATGAAAAGAGCTGGCATCTCACTCTCTTTGAATCTTCTTTATCATTCTAAGAGGAGCAGGAAAAAGCAAAAAATTTCAGAATTGCACCTTGCAATGCGGAGAAATTACTGTTTGTGTATGTACAATATTCATTGATTTTTGCCATTGAAAAACATCATGTTATTCATATACCAGAAATGTTTGAAGCTACTGACTGAATGAAAAGAGCTGGCATCTCACTCTCTTTGAATTTTCTTTATCATGCTAAGAGGAGCAGGAAAAAGCAAAAAATTTCAGAATTGCACCTTGCAATGTGGAGAAATTACTATTTGTGCATTTACAATATTCATTGATTTTTGCCATTGAAAAACGTCCAGAAATGTTTGAAGCTACTGACTGAATGAAAGGAGCTGGCATCTCACTCTCTTTGAATCTTCTTTATCATGCTAAGAGGAGCAGGAAAAAGCAAAAATTTCAGAATTGCACCTTGCAATGCGGAGAAATTACTGTTTGTGCATTTACAATATTCATTGATTTTTGCCATTGAAAAACATCATGTTATTCATATACCAGAAATGTTTGAAGCTACTGACTGAATGAAAAGAGCTGGCATCTCACTCTCTTTGAATCTTCTTTATCATGCTAAGAGGAGCAGGAAAAAGCAAAAAATTTCAGAATTGCACCTTGCAATGTGGAGAAATTACTGTTTGTGCATTTACAATATTCATTGATTTTTGCCATTGAAAAAC
Source organism: Phyllobates terribilis (assembly GCF_046119375.1). NCBI lineage: Eukaryota > Metazoa > Chordata > Amphibia > Anura > Dendrobatidae > Phyllobates > Phyllobates terribilis. Next base: position 626,449 of record NW_027363437.1, read on the forward strand.
GTCCAGAAATGTTTGAAGCTACTGACTGAATGAAAGGAGCTGGTATCTCACTCTCTTTGAATCTTCTTTATCATGCTAAGAGGAGCAGGAAAAAGCAAAAAGTTTCAGAATTGCAACTTGCAATGCGGAGAAATTACTGTTTGTGCATTTACAATATTCATTGATTTTTGCCATTGAAAAACATCATGTTATTCATATACCAGAAATGTTTGAAGCTACTGACTGAATGAAAAGAGCTGGCATCTCACTCTCTTTGAATCTTCTTTACCATGCTAAGAGGAGCAGGAAAAAGCAAAAAATTTCAGAATTGCACCTTGCAATGTGGAGAAATTACTGTTTGTGCATTTACAACATTCATTGATTTTTGCCATTGAAAAACGTCCAGAAATGTTTGAAGCTACTGACTGATTGAAAGGAGCTGGCATCTCACTCTCTTTGAATCTTCTTTATCATGCTAAGAGGAGCAGGAAAAAGCAAAAAATTTCAGAATTGCACCTTGCAATGCGGAGAAATTACTGTTTGTGCATTTACAATATTCATTGATTTTTGCCTTTGAAAAACATCATGTTATTCATATACCAGAAATGTTTGAAGCTACTGACTGAATGAAAAGAGCTGGCATCTCACTCTCTTTGAATCTTCTTTATCATTCTAAGAGGAGCAGGAAAAAGCAAAAAATTTCAGAATTGCACCTTGCAATGCGGAGAAATTACTGTTTGTGTATGTACAATATTCATTGATTTTTGCCATTGAAAAACATCATGTTATTCATATACCAGAAATGTTTGAAGCTACTGACTGAATGAAAATAGCTGGCATCTCACTCTCTTTGAATTTTCTTTATCATGCTAAGAGGAGCAGGAAAAAGCAAAAAATTTCAGAATTGCACCTTGCAATGTGGAGAAATTACTGTTTGTGCATTTACAATATTCATTGATTTTTGCCATTGAAAAACGTCCAGAAATGTTTGAAGCTACTGACTGAATGAAAGGAGCTGGCATCTCACTCTCTTTGAATCTTCTTTATCATGCTAAGAGGAGCAGGAAAAAGCAAAAATTTCAGAATTGCACCTTGCAATGCGGAGAAATTACTGTTTGTGCATTTACAATATTCATTGATTTTTGCCATTGAAAAACATCATGTTATTCATATACCAGAAATGTTTGAAGCTACTGACTGAATGAAAAGAGCTGGCATCTCACTCTCTTTGAATCTTCTTTATCATGCTAAGAGGAGCAGGAAAAAGCAAAAAATTTCAGAATTGCACCTTGCAATGTGGAGAAATTACTGTTTGTGCATTTACAATATTCATTGATTTTTGCCATTGAAAAACGTCCAGAAATGTTTGAAGCTACTGACTGAATGAAAGGAGCTGGCATCTCACTCTCTTTGAATCTTCTTTATCATGCTAAGAGGAGCAGGAAAAAGCAAAAAATTTCAGAATTGCACCTTGCAATGTGGAGAAATTACTGTTTGTGCATTTACAATATTCATTGATTTTTGCCATTGAAAAACGTCCAGAAATGTTTGAAGCTACTGACTGAATGAAAGGAGCTGGCATCTCACTCTCTTTGAATCTTCTTTATCATGCTAAGAGGAGCAGGAAAAAGCAAAAAATTTCAGAATTGCACCTTGCAATGCGGAGAAATTACTGTTTGTGCATTTACAATATTCATTGATTTTTGCCATTGAAAAACATCAGGTTATTCATATACCAGAAATGTTTGAAGCTACTGACTGAATGAAAAGAGCTGGCATCTCACTGTCTTTGAATCTTCTTTATCATGCTAAGAGGAGCAGGAAAAAGCAAAAAATTTCAGAATTGCACCTTGCAATGTGGAGAAATTACTGTTTGTGCATTTACAATATTTATTGATTTTTGCCATTGAAAAACGTCCAGAAATGTTTGAAGCTACTGACTGAATGAAAGGAGCTGGCATCTCACACTCTTTGAATCTTCTTTATCATGCTAAGAGGAGCAGGAAAAAGCAAAAAATTTCAGAATTGCACCTTGCAATGCGGAGAAATTACTGTTTGTGCATTTACAATATTCATTGATTTTTGCCATTGAAAAACATCATGTTATTCATATACCAGAAATGTTTGAAGCTACTGACTGAATGAAAAGAGCTGGCATCTCACTCTCTTTGAATCTTCTTTATCATGCTAAGAGGAGCAGGAAAAAGCAAAAAATTTCAGAATTGCACCTTGCAATGTGGAGAAATTACTGTATGTGAATTTACAATATTCATTGATTTTTGCCATTGAAAAACGTCCAGAAATGTTTGAAGCTAATGACTGAATGAAAGGAGCGGGCATCTCACTCTCTTTGAATCTTTATCATGCTAAGAGTAGCAGGAAAAAGCAAAAAATTTCAGAATTGCACCTTGCAATGCGGAGAAATTACTGTTTGTGCATTTACAATATTCATTGATTTTTGCCATTGAAAAACATCATGTTATTCATATACCAGAAATGTTTGAAGCTACTGACTGAATGAAAAGAGCTGGCATCTCACTCTCTTTGAATCTTCTTTATCATGCTAAGAGGAGCAGGAAAAAGCAAAAAATTTCAGAATTGCACCTTGCAATGTGGAGAAATTACTGTTTGTGCATTTACAATATTCATTGATTTTTGCCATTGAAAAACGTCCAGAAATGTTTGAAGCTACTGACTGAATAAAAGGAGCTGGCATCTCACTCTCTTTGAATCTTCTTTATCATGCTAACAGGAGCAGGAAAAAGCAAAAAATTTCAGAATTGCACCTTGCAATGCGGAGAAATTACTGTTTGTGCATTTACAATATTCATTGATTTTTGCCATTGAAAAACATCATGTTATTCATATACCAGAAATGTTTGAAGCTACTGACTGAATGAAAAGAGCTGGCATCTCACTCTCTTTGAATCTTCTTTATCATGCTAAGAGGAGCAGGAAAAAGCAAAAAATTTCAGAATTTCACCTTGCAATGTGGAGAAATTACTGTTTGTGCATTTACAAAATTCATTGATTTTTGCCATTGAAAAACGTCCAGAAATGTTTGAAGCTACTGACAGAATGAAAGGAGCTGGCATCTCACTCTCTTTGAATCTTCTTTATCATGCTAAGAGGAGCAGGAAAAAGCAAAAAATTTCAGAATTGCACCTTGCAATGCGGAGAAATTACTGTTTGTGCATTTACAATATTCATTGATTTTTGCCATTGAAAAACATCATGTTATTCATATACCAGAAATGTTTGAAGCTACTGACTGAATGAAAAGATCTGTCATCTCACTCTCTTTGAATCTTCTTTATCATGCTAAGAGGAGCAGGAAAAAGCAAAAAATTTCAGAATTGCACCTTGCAATGTGGAGAAATTACTGTTTGTGCATTTACAATATTCATTGATTTTTGCCATTGAAAAACGTCCAGAAATGTTTGAAGCTACTGACTGAATGAAAGGAGCTGGCATCTCACTCTCTTTGAATCTTCTTTATCATGCTAAGAGGAGCAGGAAAAAGCAAAAAATTTCAGAATTGCACCTTGCAATGTGGAGAAATTACTGTTTGTGCATTTACAATATTCATTGATTTTTGCCATTGAAAAACGTCCAGAAATGTTTGAAGCTACTGACTGAATGAAAGGAGCTGGTATCTCACTCTCTTTGAATCTTCTTTATAATGCTAAGAGGAGCAGGAAAAAGCAAAAAATTTCAGAATTGCACCTTGCAATGCGGAGAAATTACTGTTTGTGCATTTACAATATTCATTGATTTTTGCCATTGAAAAACATCAGGTTATTCATATACCAGAAATGTTTGAAGCTACTGACTGAATGAAAAGATCTGGCATCTCACTGTCTTTGAATCTTCTTTATCATGCTAAGAGGAGCAGGAAAAAGCAAAAAATTTCAGAATTGCACCTTGCAATGTGGAGAAATTACTGTTTGTGCATTTACAATATTCATTGATTTTTGCCATTGAAAAACGTCCAGAAATGTTTGAAGCTACTGACTGAATGAAAGGAGCTGGCATCTCACACTCTTTGAATCTTCTTTATCATGCTAAGAGGAGCAGGAAAAAGGAAAAAATTTCAGAATTGCACCTTGCAATGCGGAGAAATTACTGTTTGTGCATTTACAATATTCATTGATTTTTGCCATTGAAAAACATCATGTTATTCATATACCAGAAATGTTTGAAGCTACTGACTGAATGAAAAGAGCTGGCATCCCAGTCTCTTTGAATCTTCTTTATCATGCTAAGAGGAGCAGGAAAAAGCAAAAAATTTCAGAATTGCACCTTGCAATGTGGAGAAATTACTGTATGTGAATTTACAATATTCATTGATTTTTGCCATTGAAAAACGTCCAGAAATGTTTGAAGCTAATGACTGAATGAAAGGAGCGGGCATCTCACTCTCTTTGAATCTTTATCATGCTAAGAGTAGCAGGAAAAAGCAAAAAATTTCAGAATTGCACCTTGCAATGCGGAGAAATTACTGTTTGTGCATTTACAATATTCATTGATTTTTACCATTGAAAAACATCATGTTATTCATATACCAGAAATGTTTGAAGCTACTGACTGAATGAAAAGAGCTGGCATCTCACTCTCTTTGAATCTTCTTTATCATGCTAAGAGGAGCAGGAAAAAGCAAAAAATTTCAGAATTGCACCTTGCAATGTGGAGAAATTACTGTTTGTGCATTTACAATATTCATTGATTTTTGCCATTGAAAAACGTCCAGAAATGTTTGAAGCTACTGACTGAATAAAAGGAGCTGGCATCTCACTCTCTTTGAATCTTCTTTATCATGCTAAGAGGAGCAGGAAAAAGCAAAAAATTTCAGAATTGCACCTTGCAATGCGGAGAAATTACTGTTTGTGCATTTACAATATTCATTGATTTTTGCCATTGAAAAACATCATGTTATTCATATACCAGAAATGTTTGAAGCTACTGACTGAATGAAAAGAGCTGGCATCTCACTCTCTTTGAATCTTCTTTATCATGCTAAGAGGAGCAGGAAAAAGCAAAAAATTTCAGAATTGCACCTTGCAATGTGGAGAAATTACTGTTTGTGCATTTACAAAATTCATTGATTTTTGCCATTGAAAAACGTCCAGAAATGTTTGAAGCTACTGACAGAATGAAAGGAGCTGGCATCTCACTCTCTTTGAATCTTCTTTATCATGCTAAGAGGAGCAGGAAAAAGCAAAAAATTTCAGAATTGCACCTTGCAATGCGGAGAAATTACTGTTTGTGCATTTACAATATTCATTGATTTTTGCCATTGAAAAACATCATGTTATTCATATACCAGAAATGTTTGAAGCTACTGACTGAATGAAAAGAGCTGGCATCTCACTCTCTTTGAATCTTCTTTATCATGCTAAGAGGAGCAGGAAAAAGCAAAAAATTTCAGAATTGCACCTTGCAATGTGGAGAAATTACTGTTTGTGCATTTACAATATTCATTGATTTTTGCCATTGAAAAACGTCCAGAAATGTTTGAAGCTACTGACTGAATGAAAGGAGCTGGTATCTCACTCTCTTTGAATCTTCTTTATCATGCTAAGAGGAGCAGGAAAAAGCAAAAAATTTCAGAATTGCAACTTGCAATGCGGAGAAATTACTGTTTGTGCATTTACAATATTCATTGATGTTTGCCATTGAAAAACATCATGTTATTCATATACCAGAAATGTTTGAAGCTACTGACTGAATGAAAAGAGCTGGCATCTCACTCTCTTTGAATCTTCTTTACCATGCTAAGAGGAGCAGGAAAAAGCAAAAAATTTCAGAATTGCACCTTGCAATGTGGAGAAATTACTGTTTGTGCATTTACAACATTCATTGATTTTTGCCATTGAAAAACGTCCAGAAATGTTTGAAGCTACTGACTGATTGAAAGGAGCTGGCATCTCACTCTCTTTGAATCTTCTTTATCATGCTAAGAGGAGCAGGAAAAAGCAAAAAATTTCAGAATTGCACCTTGCAATGCGGAGAAATTACTGTTTGTGCATTTACAATATTCATTGATTTTTGCCTTTGAAAAACATCATGTTATTCATATACCAGAAATGTTTGAAGCTACTGACTGAATGAAAAGAGCTGGCATCTCACTCTCTTTGAATCTTCTTTATCATTCTAAGAGGAGCAGGAAAAAGCAAAAAATTTCAGAATTGCACCTTGCAATGCGGAGAAATTACTGTTTGTGTATGTACAATATTCATTGATTTTTGCCATTGAAAAACATCATGTTATTCATATACCAGAAATGTTTGAAGCTACTGACTGAATGAAAAGAGCTGGCATCTCACTCTCTTTGAATCTTCTTTATCATGCTAAGAGGAGCAGGAAAAAGCAAAAAATTTCAGAATTGCACCTTGCAATGTGGAGAAATTACTGTTTGTGCATTTACAATATTCATTGATTTTTGCCATTGAAAAATGTCCAGAAATGTTTGAAGCTACTGACTGAATGAAAGGAGCTGGCATCTCACTCTCTTTGAATCTTCTTTATCATGCTACGAGGAGCAGGAAAAAGCAAAAAATTTCAGAATTGCACCTTGCAATGCGGAGAAATTACTGTTTGTGCATTTACAATATTCATTGATTTTTGCCATTGAAAAACATCATGTTATTCATATACCAGAAATGTTTGAAGCTACTGACTGAATGAAAAGAGCTGGCATCTCACTCTCTTTGAATCTTCTTTATCATGCTAAGAGGAGCAGGAAAAAGCAAAAAATTTCAGAATTGCACCTTGCAATGTGGAGAAATTACTGTTTGTGCATTTACAATATTCATTGATTTTTGCCATTGAAAAACGTCCAGAAATGTTTGAAGCTACTGACTGAATGAAAGGAGCTGGCATCTCACTCTCTTTGAATCTTCTTTATCATGCTAAGAGGAGCAGGAAAAAGCAAAAAATTTCAGAATTGCACCTTGCAATGCGGAGAAATTACTGTTTGTGTATGTACAATATTCATTGATTTTTGCCATTGAAAAACATCATGTTATTCATATACCAGAAATGTTTGAAGCTACTGACTGAATGAAAAGAGCTGGCATCTCACTCTCTTTGAATCTTCTTTATCATGCTAAGAGGAGCAGGAAAAAGCAAAAAATTTCAGAATTGCACCTTGCAATGTGGAGAAATTACTGTTTGTGCATTTACAATATTCATTGATTTTTGCCATTGAAAAATGTCCAGAAATGTTTGAAGCTACTGACTGAATGAAAGGAGCTGGCATCTCACTCTCTTTGAATCTTCTTTATCATGCTACGAGGAGCAGGAAAAAGCAAAAAATTTCAGAATTGCACCTTGCAATGCGGAGAAATTACTGTTTGTGCATTTACAATATTCATTGATTTTTGCCATTGAAAAACATAATGTTATTCATACACCAGAAATGTTTGAAGCTACTGACTGAATGAAAAGAGCTGGCATCTCACTCTCTTTGAATCTTCTTTATCATGCTAAGAGGAGCAGGAAAAAGCAAAAAATTTCAGAATTGCACCTTGCAATGTGGAGAAATTACTGTTTGTGCATTTACAATATTCATTGATTTTTGCCATTGAAAAACGTCCAGAAATGTTTGAAGCTACTGACTGAATGAAAGGAGCTGGCATCTCACTCTCTTTGAATCTTCTTTATCATGCTAAGAGGAGCAGGAAAAAGCAAAAAATTTCAGAATTGCACCTTGCAATGCGGAGAAATTACTGTTTGTGCATTTACAATATTCATTGATTTTTGCCATTGAAAAACATCATGTTATTCATATACCAGAAATGTTTGAAGCTACTGACTGAATGAAAAGAGCTGGCATCTCACTCTCTTTGAATCTTCTTTATCATGCTAAGAGGAGCAGGAAAAAGCAAAAAATTTCAGAATTGCACCTTGCAATGTGGAGAAATTACTGTTTGTGCATTTACAATATTCATTGATTTTTGCCATTGAAAAACGTCCAGAAATGTTTGAAGCTACTGACTGAATGAAAGGAGCTGGCATCTCACTCTCTTTGAATCTTCTTTATCATGCTAAGAGGAGCAGGAAAAAGCAAAAAATTTCAGAATTGCACCTTGCAATGCGGAGAAATTACTGTTTGTGTATGTACAATATTCATTGATTTTTGCCATTGAAAAACAGCAGGTTATTCATATACCAGAAATGTTTGAAGCTACTGACTGAATGAAAAGAGCTGGCATCTCACTCTCTTTGAATCTTCTTTACCATGCTAAGAGGAGCAGGAAAAAGCAAAAAATTTCAGAATTGCACCTTGCAATGTGGAGAAATTACTGTTTGTGCATTTACAATATTCATTGATTTTTGACACTGAAAAACGTCCAGAAATGTTTGAAGCTACTGACTGAATGAAAGGAGCTGGCATCTCACTCTCTTTGAATCTTCTTTATCATGCTAAGAGGAGCAGGGAAAAGCAAAAAATTTCAGAATTGCACCTTGCAATGCGGAGAAATTACTGTTTGTGCATTTACAATATTCATTGATTTTTGCCATTGAAAAACATCGTTATTCATATACCAGAAATGTTTGAAGCTACTGACTGAATGAAAAGAGCTGGCATCTCACTCTCTTTGAATCTTCTTTATCATGCTAAGAGGAGCAGGAAAAAGCAAAAAATTTCAGAATTGCACCTTGCAATGTGGAGAAATTACTGTTTGTGCATTTACAATATTCATTGATTTTTGCCATTGAAAAATGTCCAGAAATGTTTGAAGCTACTGACTGAATGAAAGGAGCTGGCATCTCACTCTCTTTGAATCTTCTTTACCATGCTAAGAGGAGCAGGAAAAAGCAAAAAAATTCAGAATTGCACCTTGCAATGCGGAGAAATTACTGTTTGTGCATTTACATTATTCATTGATTTTTGACATTGAAAAACATCATGTTATTCATATACCAGAAATGTTTAAAGCTACTGACTGAATGAAAAGAGCTGGCATCTCACTTTCTTTGAATCTTCTTTATCATGCTAAGAGGAGCAGGAAAAAGCCAAAAATTTCTGAATTGCACCTTGCAATGTGGAGAAATTACTGTTTGTGCATTTACAATATTCATTGATTTTTGCCATTGAAAAACGTCCAGAAATGTTTGAAGCTACTGACTGAATGAAAGGAACTGGCATCTCACTCTCTTTGAATCTTCTTTATCATGCTAAGAGGAGCAGGAAAAAGCAAAAAATTTCAGAATTGCACCTTGCAATGCGGAGAAATTACTGTTTGTGCATTTACAATATTCATTGATTTTTGCCATTGAAAAACATCATGTTATTCATATACCAGAAATGTTTGAAGCTACTGACTGAATGAAAAGAGCTGGCATCTCACTCTCTTTGAATATTCTTTATCATGCTAAGAGGAGCAGGAAAAAGCAAAAAATTTCAGAATTGCACCTTGCAATGTGGAGAAATTACTGTTTGTGCATTTACAATATTCATTGATTTTTGCCATTGAAAAACGTCCAGAAATGTTTGAAGCTACTGACTGAATGAAAGGAGCTGGCATCTCACTCTCTTTGAATCTTCTTTATCATGCTAAGAGGAGCAGTAAAAAGCAAAAAATTTCAGAATTGCACCTTGCAATGCGGAGAAATTAATGTTTGTGCATTTACAATATTCATTGATTTTTGCCATTGAAAAACATCATGTTATTCATATACCAGAAATGTTTGAAGCTACTGACTGAATGAAAAGAGCTGGCATCTCACTCTCTTTGAATCTTCTTTATCATGCTAAGAGGAGCAGGAAAAAGCAAAAAATTTCAGAATTGCACCTTGCAATGTGGAGAAATTACTGTTTGTGCATTTACAATATTCATTGATTTTTGCCATTGAAAAATGTCCAGAAATGTTTGAAGCTACTGACTGAATGAAAGGAGCTGGCATCTCACTCTCTTTGAATCTTCTTTATCATGCTACGAGGAGCAGGAAAAAGCAAAAAATTTCAGAATTGCACCTTGCAATGCGGAGAAATTACTGTTTGTGCATTTACAATATTCATTGATTTTTGCCATTGAAAAACATCATGTTATTCATATACCAGAAATGTTTGAAGCTACTGACTGAATGAAAAGAGCTGGCATCTCACTCTCTTTGAATCTTCTTTATCATGCTAAGAGGAGCAGGAAAAAGCAAAAAATTTCAGAATTGCACCTTGCAATGTGGAGAAATTACTGTTTGTGCATTTACAATATTCATTGATTTTTGCCATTGAAAAACGTCCAGAAATGTTTGAAGCTACTGACTGAATGAAAGGAGCTGGCATCTCACTCTCTTTGAATCTTCTTTATCATGCTAGGAGGAGCAGGAAAAAGCAAAAAATTTCAGAATTGCACCTTGCAATGCGGAGAAATTACTGTTTGTGCATTTACAATATTCATTGATTTTTGCCATTGAAAAACATCATGTTATTCATATACCAGAAATGTTTGAAGCTACTGACTGAATGAAAAGAGCTGGCATCTCACTCTCTTTGAATCTTCTTTATCATGCTAAGAGGAGCAGGAAAAAGCAAAAAATTTCAGAATTGCACCTTGCAATGTGGAGAAATTACTGTTTGTGCATTTACAATATTCATTGATTTTTGCCATTGAAAAACGTCCAGAAATGTTTGAAGCTACTGACTGAATGAAAGGAGCTGGCATCTCACTCTCTTTGAATCTTCTTTATCATGCTAAGAGGAGCAGGAAAAAGCAAAAAATTTCAGAATTGCACCTTGCAATGCGGAGAAATTACTGTTTGTGTATGTACAATATTCATTGATTTTTGCCATTGAAAAACAGCAGGTTATTCATATACCAGAAATGTTTGAAGCTACTGACTGAATGAAAAGAGCTGGCATCTCACTCTCTTTGAATCTTCTTTACCATGCTAAGAGGAGCAGGAAAAAGCAAAAAATTTCAGAATTGCACCTTGCAATGTGGAGAAATTACTGTATGTGCATTTACAATATTCATTGATTTTTGCCATTGAAAAACATCATGTTATTCATATACCAGAAATGTTTGAAGCTACTGACTGAATGAAAAGAGCTGGCATCTCACTCTCTTTGAATCTTCTTTATCATGCTAAGAGGAGCAGGAAAAAGCAAAAAATTTCAGAATTGCACCTTGCAATGTGGAGAAATTACTGTATGTGCATTTAAAATATTCATTGATTTTTGCCATTGAAAAACGTCCAGAAATGTTTGAAGCTAATGACTGAATGAAAGGAGCTGGCATCTCACTCTCTTTGAATCTTCTTTATCATGCTAAGAGGAGCAGGAAAAAGCAAAAAATTTCAGAATTGCACCTTGCAATGTGGAGAAATTACTGTTTGTGCATTTACAATATTCATTGATTTTTGCCATTGAAAAACGTCCAGAAATGTTTGAAGCTACTGACTGAATGAAAGGAGCTGGCATCTCACACTCTTTGAATCTTCTTTATCATGCTAAGAGGAGCAGGAAAAAGCAAAAAATTTCAGAATTGCACCTTGCAATGCGGAGAAATTACTGTTTGTGCATTTACAATATTCATTGATTTTTGCCATTGAAAAACATCATGTTATTCATATACCAGAAATGTTTGAAGCTACTGACTGAATGAAAAGAGCTGGCATCTCACTCTCTTTGAATCTTCTCTATCATGCTAAGAGGAGCAGGAAAAAGCAAAAAATTTCAGAATTGCACCTTGCAATGTGGAGAAATTACTGTATGTGAATTTACAATATTCATTGATTTTTGCCATTGAAAAACATCCAGAAATGTTTGAAGCTAATGACTGAATGAAAGGAGCTGGCATCTCACTCTCTTTGAATCTTTATCATGCTAAGAGTAGCAGGAAAAAGCAAAAAATTTCAGAATTGCACCTTGCAATGCGGAGAAATTACTGTTTGTGCATTTACAATATTCATTGATTTTTGCCATTGAAAAACATCATGTTATTCATATACCAGAAATGTTTGAAGCTACTGACTGAATGAAAAGAGCTGGCATCTCACTCTCTTTGAATCTTCTTTATCATGCTAAGAGGAGCAGGAAAAAGCAAAAAATTTCAGAATTGCACCTTGCAATGTGGAGAAATTACTGTTTGTGCATTTACAATATTCATTGATTTTTGCCATTGAAAAACGTCCAGAAATGTTTGAAGCTACTGACTGAATAAAAGGAGCTGGCATCTCACTCTCTTTGAATCTTCTTTATCATGCTAAGAGGAGCAGGAAAAAGCAAAAAATTTCAGAATTGCACCTTGCAATGCGGAGAAATTACTGTTTGTGCATTTACAATATTCATTGATTTTTGCCATTGAAAAACATCATGTTATTCATATACCAGAAATGTTTGAAGCTACTGACTGAATGAAAAGAGGTGGCATCTCACTCTCTTTGAATCTTCTTTATCATGCTAAGAGGAGCAGGAAAAAGCAAAAAATTTCAGAATTGCACCTTGCAATGTGGAGAAATTACTGTTTGTGCATTTACAAAATTCATTGATTTTTGCCATTGAAAAACGTCCAGAAATGTTTGAAGCTACTGACAGAATGAAAGGAGCTGGCATCTCACTCTCTTTGAATCTTCTTTATCATGCTAAGAGGAGCAGGAAAAAGCAAAAAATTTCAGAATTGCACCTTGCAATGCGGAGAAATTACTCTTTGTGCATTTACAAAATTCATTGATTTTTGCCATTGAAAAACGTCCAGAAATGTTTGAAGCTACTGACTGAATGAAAAGAGCTGGCATCTCACTCTCTTTGAATCTTCTTTATCATGCTAAGAGGAGCAGGAAAAAGCAAAAAATTTCAGAATTGCACCTTGCAATGTGGAGAAATTACTGTTTGTGCATTTACAATATTCATTGATTTTTGCCATTGAAAAACGTCCAGAAATGTTTGAAGCTACTGACTGAATGAAAGGAGCTGGTATCTCACTCTCTTTGAATCTTCTTTATCATGCTAAGAGGAGCAGGAAAAAGCAAAAAATTTCAGAATTGCACCTTGCAATGTGGAGAAATTACTGTTTGTGCATTTACAACATTCATTGATTTTTACCATTGAAAAACGTCCAGAAATGTTTGAAGCTACTGACTGATTGAAAGGAGCTGGCATCTCACTCTCTTTGAATCTTCTTTATCATGCTAACAGGAGCAGGAAAAAGCAAAAAATTTCAGAATTGCACCTTGCAATGCGGAGAAATTACTGTTTGTGCATTTACAATATTCATTGATTTTTGCCTTTCAAAAACATCATGTTATTCATATACCAGAAATGTTTGAAGCTACTGACTGAATGAAAAGAGCTGGCATCTCACTCTCTTTGAATCTTCTTTATCATTCTAAGAGGAGCAGGAAAAAGCAAAAAATTTCAGAATTGCACCTTGCAATGCGGAGAAATTACTGTTTGTGTATGTACAATATTCATTGATTTTTGCCATTGAAAAACATCATGTTATTCATATACCAGAAATGTTTGAAGCTACTGACTGAATGAAAAGAGCTGGCATCTCACTCTCTTTGAATCTTCTTTATCATGCTAAGAGGAGCAGGAAAAAGCAAAAAATTTCAGAATTGCACCTTGCAATGTGGAGAAATTACTGTTTGTGCATTTACAATATTCATTGATTTTTGCCATTGAAAAACGTCCAGAAATGTTTGAAGCTACTGACTGAATGAAAGGAGCTGGCATCTCACTCTCTTTGAATCTTCTTTATCATGCTAAGAGGAGCAGGAAAAAGCAAAAATTTCAGAATTGCACCTTGCAATGCGGAGAAATTACTGTTTGTGCATTTACAATATTCATTGATTTTTGCCTTTGAAAAACATCATGTTATTCATATATCAGAAATGTTTGAAGCTACTGACTGAATGAAAAGAGCTGGCATCTCACTTTCTTTGAATCTTCTTTATCATGCTAAGAGGATCAGGAAAAAGCAAAAAATTTCAGAATTGCACCTTGCAATGTGGAGAAATTACTGTTTGTGCATTTACAATATTCATTGATTTTTGCCATTGAAAAACGTCCAGAAATGTTTGAAGCTACTGACTGAATGAAAGGAGCTGGCATCTCACTCTCTTTGAATCTTCTTTATCATGCTAAGAGGAGCAGGGAAAAGCAAAAAATTTCAGAATTGCACCTTGCAATGCGGAGAAATTACTGTTTGTGCATTTACAATATTCATTGATTTTTGCCATTGAAAAACATCGTTATTCATATACCAGAAATGTTTGAAGCTACTGACTGAATGAAAAGAGCTGGCATCTCACTCTCTTTGAATCTTCTTTATCATGCTAAGAGGAGCAGGAAAAAGCAAAAAATTTCAGAATTGCACCTTGCAATGTGGAGAAATTACTGTTTGTGCATTTACAATATTCATTGATTTTTGCCATTGAAAAATGTCCAGAAATGTTTGAAGCTACTGACTGAATGAAAGGAGCTGGCATCTCACTCTCTTTGAATCTTCTTTATCATGCTACGAGGAGCAGGAAAAAGCAAAAAATTTCAGAATTGCACCTTGCAATGCGGAGAAATTACTGTTTGTGCATTTACAATATTCATTGATTTTTGCCATTGAAAAACATCATGTTATTCATATACCAGAAATGTTTGAAGCTACTGACTGAATGAAAAGAGCTGGCATCTCACTCTCTTTGAATCTTCTTTATCATGCTAAGAGGAGCAGGAAAAAGCAAAAAATTTCAGAATTGCACCTTGCAATGTGGAGAAATTACTGTTTGTGCATTTACAATATTCATTGATTTTTGCCATTGAAAAACGTCCAGAAATGTTTGAAGCTACTGACTGAATGAAAGGAGCTGGCATCTCACTCTCTTTGAATCTTCTTTATCATGCTAAGAGGAGCAGGAAAAAGCAAAAATTTCAGAATTGCACCTTGCAATGCGGAGAAATTACTGTTTGTGCATTTACAATATTCATTGATTTTTGCCTTTGAAAAACATCATGTTATTCATATATCAGAAATGTTTGAAGCTACTGACTGAATGAAAAGAGCTGGCATCTCACTTTCTTTGAATCTTCTTTATCATGCTAAGAGGAGCAGGAAAAAGCAAAAAATTTCAGAATTGCACCTTGCAATGTGGAGAAATTACTGTTTGTGCATTTACAATATTCATTGATTTTTGCCATTGAAAAACGTCCTGAAATGTTTGAAGCTACTGACTGAATGAAAGGAACTGGCATCTCACTCTCTTTGAATCTTCTTTATCATGCTAAGAGGAGCAGGAAAAAGCAAAAAATTTCAGAATTGCACCTTGCAATGCGGAGAAATTACTGTTTGTGCATTTACAATATTCATTGATTTTTGCCATTGAAAAACATCATGTTATTCATATACCAGAAATGTTTGAAGCTACTGACTGAATGAAAAGAGCTGGCATCTCACTCTCTTTGAATCTTCTTTACCATGCAAAGAGGAGCAGGAAAAAGCAAAAAATTTCAGAATTGCACCTTGCAATGTGGAGAAATTACTGTTTGTGCATTTACAACATTCATTGATTTTTGCCATTGAAAAACGTCCAGAAATGTTTGAAGCTACTGACTGATTGAAAGGAGCTGGCATCTCACTCTCTTTGAATCTTCTTTATCATGCTAAGAGGAGCAGGAAAAAGCAAAAAATTTCAGAATTGCACCTTGCAATGCGGAGAAATTACTGTTTGTGCATTTACAATATTCATTGATTTTTGCCTTTGAAAAACATCATGTTATTCATATACCAGAAATGTTTGAAGCTACTGACTGAATGAAAAGAGCTGGCATCTCACTCTCTTTGAATCTTCTTTATCATTCTAAGAGGAGCAGGAAAAAGCAAAAAATTTCAGAATTGCACCTTGCAATGCGGAGAAATTACTGTTTGTGTATGTACAATATTCATTGATTTTTGCCATTGAAAAACATCACGTTATTCATATACCAGAAATGTTTGAAGCTACTGACTGAATGAAAAGAGCTGGCATCTCACTCTCTTTGAATCTTCTTTATCATGCTAAGAGGAGCAGGAAAAAGCAAAAAATTTCAGAATTGCACCTTGCAATGTGGAGAAATTACTGTTTGTGCATTTACAATATTCATTGATTTTTGCTATTGAAAATCGTCCAGAAATGTTTGAAGCTACTGACTGAATGAAAGGAGCTGGCATCTCACTCTCTTTGAATCTTCTTTATCATGCTAAGAGGAGCAGGAAAAAGCAAAAATTTCAGAATTGCACCTTGCAATGCGGAGAAATTACTGTTTGTGCATTTACAATATTCATTGATTTTTGCCTTTGAAAAACATCATGTTATTCATATATCAGAAATGTTTGAAGCTACTGACTGAATGAAAAGAGCTGGCATCTCACTTTCTTTGAATCTTCTTTATCATGCTAAGAGGATCAGGAAAAAGCAAAAAATTTCAGAATTGCACCTTGCAATGTGGAGAAATTACTGTTTGTGCATTTACAATATTCATTGATTTTTGCCATTGAAAAACGTCCAGAAATGTTTGAAGCTACTGACTGAATGAAAGGAGCTGGCATCTCACTCTCTTTGAATCTTCTTTATCATGCTAAGAGGAGCAGGGAAAAGCAAAAAATTTCAGAATTGCACCTTGCAATGCGGAGAAATTACTGTTTGTGCATTTACAATATTCATTGATTTTTGCCATTGAAAAACATCGTTATTCATATACCAGAAATGTTTGAAGCTACTGACTGAATGAAAAGAGCTGGCATCTCACTCTCTTTGAATCTTCTTTATCATGCTAAGAGGAGCAGGAAAAAGCAAAAAATTTCAGAATTGCACCTTGCAATGCGGAGAAATTACTGTTTGTGCATTTACAATATTCATTGATTTTTGCCTTTGAAAAACATCATGTTATTCATATACCAGAAATGTTTGAAGCTACTGACTGAATGAAAAGAGCTGGCATCTCACTCTCTTTGAATCTTCTTTATCATTCTAAGAGGAGCAGGAAAAAGCAAAAAATTTCAGAATTGCACCTTGCAATGCGGAGAAATTACTGTTTGTGTATGTACAATATTCATTGATTTTTGCCATTGAAAAACATCACGTTATTCATATACCAGAAATGTTTGAAGCTACTGACTGAATGAAAAGAGCTGGCATCTCACTCTCTTTGAATCTTCTTTATCATGCTAAGAGGAGCAGGAAAAAGCAAAAAATTTCAGAATTGCACCTTGCAATGTGGAGAAATTACTGTTTGTGCATTTACAATATTCATTGATTTTTGCTATTGAAAATCGTCCAGAAATGTTTGAAGCTACTGACTGAATGAAAGGAGCTGGCATCTCACTCTCTTTGAATCTTCTTTATCATGCTAAGAGGAGCAGGAAAAAGCAAAAATTTCAGAATTGCACCTTGCAATGCGGAGAAATTACTGTTTGTGCATTTACAATATTCATTGATTTTTGCCTTTGAAAAACATCATGTTATTCATATATCAGAAATGTTTGAAGCTACTGACTGAATGAAAAGAGCTGGCATCTCACTTTCTTTGAATCTTCTTTATCATGCTAAGAGGATCAGGAAAAAGCAAAAAATTTCAGAATTGCACCTTGCAATGTGGAGAAATTACTGTTTGTGCATTTACAATATTCATTGATTTTTGCCATTGAAAAACGTCCAGAAATGTTTGAAGCTACTGACTGAATGAAAGGAGCTGGCATCTCACTCTCTTTGAATCTTCTTTATCATGCTAAGAGGAGCAGGGAAAAGCAAAAAATTTCAGAATTGCACCTTGCAATGCGGAGAAATTACTGTTTGTGCATTTACAATATTCATTGATTTTTGCCATTGAAAAACATCGTTATTCATATACCAGAAATGTTTGAAGCTACTGACTGAATGAAAAGAGCTGGCATCTCACTCTCTTTGAATCTTCTTTATCATGCTAAGAGGAGCAGGAAAAAGCAAAACATTTCAGAATTGCACCTTGCAATGTGGAGAAATTACTGTTTGTGCATTTACAATATTCATTGATTTTTGCCATTGAAAAATGTCCAGAAATGTTTGAAGCTACTGACTGAATGAAAGGAGCTGGCATCTCACTCTCTTTGAATCTTCTTTATCATGCTACAAGGAGCAGGAAAAAGCAAAAAATTTCAGAATTGCACATTGCAATGCGGAGAAATTACTGTTTGTGCATTTACAATATTCATTGATTTTTGCCATTGAAAAACATCATGTTATTCATATACCAGAAATGTTTGAAGCTACTGACTGAATGAAAAGAGCTGGCATCTCACTCTCTTTGAATCTTCTTTATCATGCTAAGAGGAGCAGGAAAAAGCAAAAAATTTCAGAATTGCACCTTGCAATGTGGAGAAATTACTGTTTGTGCATTTACAATATTCATTGATTTTTGCCTTTGAAAAACATCATGTTATTCATATATCAGAAATGTTTGAAGCTACTGACTGAATGAAAAGAGCTGGCATCTCACTTTCTTTGAATCTTCTTTATCATGCTAAGAGGATCAGGAAAAAGCAAAAAATTTCAGAATTGCACCTTGCAATGTGGAGAAATTACTGTTTGTGCATTTACAATATTCATTGATTTTTGCCATTGAAAAACGTCCAGAAATGTTTGAAGCTACTGACTGAATGAAAGGAGCTGGCATCTCACTCTCTTTGAATCTTCTTTATCATGCTAAGAGGAGCAGGGAAAAGCAAAAAATTTCAGAATTGCACCTTGCAATGCGGAGAAATTACTGTTTGTGCATTTACAATATTCATTGATTTTTGCCATTGAAAAACATCGTTATTCATATACCAGAAATGTTTGAAGCTACTGACTGAATGAAAAGAGCTGGCATCTCACTCTCTTTGAATCTTCTTTATCATGCTAAGAGGAGCAGGAAAAAGCAAAAAATTTCAGAATTGCACCTTGCAATGTGGAGAAATTACTGTTTGTGCATTTACAATATTCATTGATTTTTGCCATTGAAAAATGTCCAGAAATGTTTGAAGCTACTGACTGAATGAAAGGAGCTGGCATCTCACTCTCTTTGAATCTTCTTTATCATGCTACGAGGAGCAGGAAAAAGCAAAAAATTTCAGAATTGCACCTTGCAATGCGGAGAAATTACTGTTTGTGCATTTACAATATTCATTGATTTTTGCCATTGAAAAACATCATGTTATTCATAAACCAGAAATGTTTGAAGCTACTGACTGAATGAAAAGAGCTGGCATCTCACTCTCTTTGAATCTTCTTTATCATGCTAAGAGGAGCAGGAAAAAGCAAAAAATTTCAGAATTGCACCTTGCAATGTGGAGAAATTACTGTTTGTGCATTTACAATATTCATTGATTTTTGCCATTGAAAAACGTCCAGAAATGTTTGAAGCTACTGACTGAATGAAAGGAGCTGGCATCTCACTCTCTTTGAATCTTCTTTATCATGCTAAGAGGAGCAGGAAAAAGCAAAAATTTCAGAATTGCACCTTGCAATGCGGAGAAATTACTGTTTGTGCATTTACAATATTCATTGATTTTTGCCTTTGAAAAACATCATGTTATTCATATATCAGAAATGTTTGAAGCTACTGACTGAATGAAAAGAGCTGGCATCTCACTTTCTTTGAATCTTCTTTATCAAGCTAAGAGGAGCAGGAAAAAGCAAAAAATTTCAGAATTGCACCTTGCAATGTGGAGAAATTACTGTTTGTGCATTTACAATATTCATTGATTTTTGCCATTGAAAAACGTCCTGAAATGTTTGAAGCTACTGACTGAATGAAAGGAACTGGCATCTCACTCTCTTTGAATCTTCTTTATCATGCTAAGAGGAGCAGGAAAAAGCAAAAAATTTCAGAATTGCACCTTGCAATGCGGAGAAATTACTGTTTGTGCATTTACAATATTCATTGATTTTTGCCATTGAAAAACATCATGTTATTCATATACCAGAAATGTTTGAAGCTACTGACTGAATGAAAAGAGCTGGCATCTCACTCTCTTTGAATCTTCTTTACCATGCTAAGAGGAGCAGGAAAAAGCAAAAAATTTCAGAATTGCACCTTGCAATGTGGAGAAATTACTGTTTGTGCATTTACAACATTCATTGATTTTTGCCATTGAAAAACGTCCAGAAATGTTTGAAGCTACTGACTGATTGAAAGGAGCTGGCATCTCACTCTCTTTGAATCTTCTTTATCATGCTAAGAGGAGCAGGAAAAAGCAAAAAATTTCAGAATTGCACCTTGCAATGCGGAGAAATTACTGTTTGTGCATTTACAATATTCATTGATTTATGCCTTTGAAAAACATCATGTTATTCATATACCAGAAATGTTTGAAGCTACTGACTGAATGAAAAGAGCTGGCATCTCACTCTCTTTGAATCTTCTTTATCATTCTAAGAGGAGCAGGAAAAAGCAAAAAATTTCAGAATTCCACCTTGCAATGCGGAGAAATTACTGTTTGTGCATTTACAATATTCATTGATTTTTGCCTTTGAAAAACATCATGTTATTCATATATCAGAAATGTTTGAAGCTACTGACTGAATGAAAAGAGCTGGCATCTCACTTTCTTTGAATCTTCTTTATCATGCTAAGAGGATCAGGAAAAAGCAAAAAATTTCAGAATTGCACCTTGCAATGTGGAGAAATTACTGTTTGTGCATTTACAATATTCATTGATTTTTGCCATTGAAAAACGTCCAGAAATGTTTGAAGCTACTGACTGAATGAAAGGAGCTGGCATCTCACTCTCTTTGAATCTTCTTTATCATGCTAAGAGGAGCAGGGAAAAGCAAAAAATTTCAGAATTGCACCTTGCAATGCGGAGAAATTACTGTTTGTGCATTTACAATATTCATTGATTTTGCCATTGAAAAACATCGTTATTCATATACCAGAAATGTTTGAAGCTACTGACTGAATGAAAAGAGCTGGCATCTCACTCTCTTTGAATCTTCTTTATCATGCTAAGAGGAGCAGGAAAAAGCAAAAAATTTCAGAATTGCACCTTGCAATGTGGAGAAATTACTGTTTGTGCATTTACAATATTCATTGATTTTTGCCATTGAAAAATGTCCAGAAATGTTTGAAGCTACTGACTGAATGAAAGGAGCTGGCATCTCACTCTCTTTGAATCTTCTTTATCATGCTACGAGGAGCAGGAAAAAGCAAAAAATTTCAGAATTGCACCTTGCAATGCGGAGAAATTACTGTTTGTGCATTTACAATATTCATTGATTTTTGCCATTGAAAAACATCATGTTATTCATATACCAGAAATGTTTGAAGCTACTGACTGAATGAAAAGAGCTGGCATCTCACTCTCTTTGAATCTTCTTTATCATGCTAAGAGGAGCAGTAAAAAGCAAAAAATTTCAGAATTGCACCTTGCAATGTGGAGAAATTACTGTTTGTGCATTTACAATATTCATTGATTTTTGCCATTGAAAAACGTCCAGAAATGTTTGAAGCTACTGACTGAATGAAAGGAGCTGGCATCTCACTCTCTTTGAATCTTCTTTATCATGCTAAGAGGAGCAGGAAAAAGCAAAAAATTTCAGAATTGCACCTTGCAATGCGGAGAAATTACTGTTTGTGCATTTACAATATTCATTGATTTTTGCCATTGAAAAACATCATGTTATTCATATACCAGAAATGTTTGAAGCTACTGACTGAATGAAAAGAGCTGGCATCTCACTCTCTTTGAATCTTCTTTATCATGCTAAGAGGAGCAGGAAAAAGCTAAAAATTTCAGAATTGCACCTTGCAATGTGGAGAAATTACTGTTTGTGCATTTACAATATTCATTGATTTTTGCCATTGAAAAACGTCCAGAAATGTTTGAAGCTACTGACTGAAAGAAAGGAGCTGGCATCTCACTCTCTTTGAATCTTCTTTATCATGCTAAGAGGAGCAGGAAAAAGCAAAAAATTTCAGAATTGCACCTTGCAATGCGGAGAAATTACTGTTTGTGCATTTACAATATTCATTGATTTTTGCCATTGAAAAACATCATGTTATTCATATACCAGAAATGTTTGAAGCTACTGACTGAATGAAAAGAGCTGGCATCTCACTCTCTTTGAATCTTCTTTATCATTCTAAGAGGAGCAGGAAAAAGCAAAAAATTTCAGAATTGCACCTTGCAATGCGGAGAAATTACTGTTTGTGTATGTACAATATTCATTGATTTTTGCCATTGAAAAACATCATGTTATTCATATACCAGAAATGTTTGAAGCTACTGACTGAATGAAAAGAGCTGGCATCTCACTCTCTTTGAATCTTCTTTATCATGCTAAGAGGAGCAGGAAAAAGCAAAAAATTTCAGAATTGCACCTTGCAATGTGGAGAAATTACTGTTTGTGCATTTACAATATTCATTGATTTTTGCCATTGAAAATCGTCCAGAAATGTTTGAAGCTACTGACTGAATGAAAGGAGCTGGCATCTCACTCTCTTTGAATCTTCTTTATCATGCTAAGAGGAGCAGGAAAAAGCAAAAATTTCAGAATTGCACCTTGCAATGCGGAGAAATTACTGTTTGTGCATTTACAATATTCATTGATTTTTGCCTTTGAAAAACATCATGTTATTCATATATCAGAAATGTTTGAAGCTACTGACTGAATGAAAAGAGCTGGCATCTCACTTTCTTTGAATCTTCTTTATCATGCTAAGAGGATCAGGAAAAAGCAAAAAATTTCAGAATTGCACCTTGCAATGTGGAGAAATTACTGTTTGTGCATTTACAATATTCATTGATTTTTGCCATTGAAAAACGTCCAGAAATGTTTGAAGCTACTGACTGAATGAAAGGAGCTGGCATCTCACTCTCTTTGAATCTTCTTTATCATGCTAAGAGGAGCAGGGAAAAGCAAAAAATTTCAGAATTGCACCTTGCAATGCGGAGAAATTACTGTTTGTGCATTTACAATATTCATTGATTTTTGCCATTGAAAAACATCGTTATTCATATACCAGAAATGTTTGAAGCTACTGACTGAATGAAAAGAGCTGGCATCTCACTCTCTTTGAATCTTCTTTATCATGCTAAGAGGAGCAGGAAAAAGCAAAAAATTTCAGAATTGCACCTTGCAATGTGGAGAAATTACTGTTTGTGCATTTACAATATTCATTGATTTTTGCCATTGAAAAATGTCCAGAAATGTTTGAAGCTACTGACTGAATGAAAGGAGCTGGCATCTCACTCTCTTTGAATCTTCTTTATCATGCTACGAGGAGCAGGAAAAAGCAAAAAATTTCAGAATTGCACCTTGCAATGCGGAGAAATTACTGTTTGTGCATTTACAATATTCATTGATTTTTGCCATTGAAAAACATCATGTTATTCATATACCAGAAATGTTTGAAGCTACTGACTGAATGAAAAGAGCTGGCATCTCACTCTCTTTGAATCTTCTTTATCATGCTAAGAGGAGCAGGAAAAAGCAAAAAATTTCAGAATTGCACCTTGCAATGTGGAGAAATTACTGTTTGTGCATTTACAATATTCATTGATTTTTGCCATTGAAAAACGTCCAGAAATGTTTGAAGCTACTGACTGAATGAAAGGAGCTGGCATCTCACTCTCTTTGAATCTTCTTTATCATGCTAAGAGGAGCAGGAAAAAGCAAAAATTTCAGAATTGCACCTTGCAATGCGGAGAAATTACTGTTTGTGCATTTACAATATTCATTGATTTTTGCCTTTGAAAAACATCATGTTATTCATATATCAGAAATGTTTGAAGCTACTGACTGAATGAAAAGAGCTGGCATCTCACTTTCTTTGAATCTTCTTTATCATGCTAAGAGGAGCAGGAAAAAGCAAAAAATTTCAGAATTGCACCTTGCAATGTGGAGAAATTACTGTTTGTGCATTTACAATATTCATTGATTTTTGCCATTGAAAAACGTCCTGAAATGTTTGAAGCTACTGACTGAATGAAAGGAACTGGCATCTCACTCTCTTTGAATCTTCTTTATCATGCTAAGAGGAGCAGGAAAAAGCAAAAAATTTCAGAATTGCACCTTGCAATGCGGAGAAATTACTGTTTGTGCATTTACAATATTCATTGATTTTTGCCATTGAAAAACATCATGTTATTCATATACCAGAAATGTTTGAAGCTACTGACTGAATGAAAAGAGCTGGCATCTCTCTCTCTTTGAATCTTCTTTACCATGCTAAGAGGAGCAGGAAAAAGCAAAAAATTTCAGAATTGCACCTTGCAATGTGGAGAAATTACTGTTTGTGCATTTACAACATTCATTGATTTTTGCCATTGAAAAACGTCCAGAAATGTTTGAAGCTACTGACTGATTGAAAGGAGCTGGCATCTCACTCTCTTTGAATCTTCTTTATCATGCTAAGAGGAGCAGGAAAAAGCAAAAAATTTCAGAATTGCACCTTGCAATGCGGAGAAATTACTGTTTGTGCATTTACAATATTCATTGATTTTTGCCTTTGAAAAACATCATGTTATTCATATACCAGAAATGTTTGAAGCTACTGACTGAATGAAAAGAGCTGGCATCTCACTCTCTTTGAATCTTCTTTATCATTCTAAGAGGAGCAGGAAAAAGCAAAAAATTTCAGAATTGCACCTTGCAATGCGGAGAAATTACTGTTTGTGTATGTACAATATTCATTGATTTTTGCCATTGAAAAACATCACGTTATTCATATACCAGAAATGTTTGAAGCTACTGACTGAATGAAAAGAGCTGGCATCTCACTCTCTTTGAATCTTCTTTATCATGCTAAGAGGAGCAGGAAAAAGCAAAAAATTTCAGAATTGCACCTTGCAATGTGGAGAAATTACTGTTTGTGCATTTACAATATTCATTGATTTTTGCCATTGAAAATCGTCCAGAAATGTTTGAAGCTACTGACTGAATGAAAGGAGCTGGCATCTCACTCTCTTTGAATCTTCTTTATCATGCTACGAGGAGCAGGAAAAAGCAAAAATTTCAGAATTGCACCTTGCAATGCGGAGAAATTACTGTTTGTGCATTTACAATATTCATTGATTTTTGCCTTTGAAAAACATCATGTTATTCATATATCAGAAATGTTTGAAGCTACTGACTGAATGAAAAGAGCTGGCATCTCACTTTCTTTGAATCTTCTTTATCATGCTAAGAGGATCAGGAAAAAGCAAAAAATTTCAGAATTGCACCTTACAATGTGGAGAAATTACTGTTTGTGCATTTACAATATTCATTGATTTTTGCCATTGAAAAACGTCCAGAAATGTTTGAAGCTACTGACTGAATGAAAGGAGCTGGCATCTCACTCTCTTTGAATCTTCTTTATCATGCTAAGAGGAGCAGGGAAAAGCAAAAAATTTCAGAATTGCACCTTGCAATGCGGAGAAATTACTGTTTGTGCATTTACAATATTCATTGATTTTTGCCATTGAAAAACATCGTTATTCATATACCAGAAATGTTTGAAGCTACTGACTGAATGAAAAGAGCTGGCATCTCACTCTCTTTGAATCTTCTTTATCATGCTAAGAGGAGCAGGAAAAAGCAAAAAATTTCAGAATTGCACCTTGCAATGTGGAGAAATTACTGTTTGTGCATTTACAATATTCATTGATTTTTGCCATTGAAAAATGTCCAGAAATGTTTGAAGCTACTGACTGAATGAAAGGAGCTGGCATCTCACTCTCTTTGAATCTTCTTTATCATGCTACGAGGAGCAGGAAAAAGCAAAAAATTTCAGAATTGCACCTTGCAATGCGGAGAAATTACTGTTTGTGCATTTACAATATTCATTGATTTTTGCCATTGAAAAACATCATGTTATTCATATACCAGAAATGTTTGAAGCTACTGACTGAATGAAAAGAGCTGGCATCTCACTCTCTTTGAATATTCTTTATCATGCTAAGAGGAGCAGGAAAAAGCAAAAAATTTCAGAATTGCACCTTGCAATGTGGAGAAATTACTGTTTGTGCATTTACAATATTCATTGATTTTTGCCATTGAAAAACGTCCAGAAATGTTTGAAGCTACTGACTGAATGAAAGGAGCTGGCATCTCACTCTCTTTGAATCTTCTTTATCATGCTAAGAGGAGCAGGAAAAAGCAAAAAATTTCAGAATTGCTCCTTGCAATGCGGAGAAATTACTGTTTGTGCATTTACAATATTCATTGATTTTTGCCATTGAAAAACATCATGTTATTCATATACCAGAAATGTTTGAAGCTACTGACTGAATGAAAAGAGCTGGCATCTCACTCTCTTTGAATCTTCTTTATCATGCTAAGAGGAGCAGTAAAAAGCAAAAAATTTCAGAATTGCACCTTGCAATGTGGAGAAATTACTGTTTGTGCATTTACAATATTCATTGATTTTTGCCATTGAAAAACGTCCAGAAATGTTTGAAGCTACTGACTGAATGAAAGGAGCTGGCATCTCACTCTCTTTGAATCTTCTTTATCATGCTAAGAGGAGCAGGAAAAAGCAAAAAATTTCAGAATTGCACCTTGCAATGCGGAGAAATTACTGTTTGTGCATTTACAATATTCATTGATTTTTGCCATTGAAAAACATCATGTTATTCATATACCAGAAATGTTTGAAGCTACTGACTGAATGAAAAGAGCTGGCATGTCACTCTCTTTGAATCTTCTTTATCATGCTAAGAGGAGCAGGAAAAAGCAAAAAATTTCAGAATTGCACCTTGCAATGTGGAGAAATTACTGTTTGTGCATTTACAATATTCATTGATTTTTGCCATTGAAAAACGTCCAGAAATGTTTGAAGCTACTGACTGAAAGAAAGGAGCTGGCATCTCACTCTCTTTGAATCTTCTTTATCATGCTAAGAGGAGCAGGAAAAAGCAAAAAATTTCAGAATTGCACCTTGCAATGCGGAGAAATTACTGTTTGTGCATTTACAATATTCATTGATTTTTGCCATTGAAAAACATCATGTTATTCATATACCAGAAATGTTTGAAGCTACTGACTGAATGAAAAGAGCTGGCATCTCACTCTCTTTGAATCTTCTTTATCATTCTAAGAGGAGCAGGAAAAAGCAAAAAATTTCAGAATTGCACCTTGCAATGCGGAGAAATTACTGTTTGTGTATGTACAATATTCATTGATTTTTGCCATTGAAAAACATCATGTTATTCATATACCAGAAATGTTTGAAGCTACTGACTGAATGAAAAGAGCTGGCATCTCACTCTCTTTGAATCTTCTTTATCATGCTAAGAGGAGCAGGAAAAAGCAAAAAATTTCAGAATTGCACCTTACAATGTGGAGAAATTACTGTTTGTGCATTTACAATATTCATTGATTTTTGCCATTGAAAAACGTCCAGAAATGTTTGAAGCTACTGACTGAATGAAAGGAGCTGGCATCTCACTCTCTTTGAATCTTCTTTATCATGCTAAGAGGAGCAGGAAAAAGCAAAAATTTCAGAATTGCACCTTGCAATGCGGAGAAATTACTGTTTGTGCATTTACAATATTCATTGATTTTTGCCTTTGAAAAACATCATGTTATTCATATATCAGAAATGTTTGAAGCTACTGACTGAATGAAAAGAGCTGGCATCTCACTTTCTTTGAATCTTCTTTATCATGCTAAGAGGATCAGGAAAAAGCAAAAAATTTCAGAATTGCACCTTGCAATGTGGAGAAATTACTGTTTGTGCATTTACAATATTCATTGATTTTTGCCATTGAAAAACGTCCAGAAATGTTTGAAGCTACTGACTGAATGAAAGGAGCTGGCATCTCACTCTCTTTGAATCTTCTTTATCATGCTAAGAGGAGCAGGGAAAAGCAAAAAATTTCAGAATTGCACCTTGCAATGCGGAGAAATTACTGTTTGTGCATTTACAATATTCATTGATTTTTGCCATTGAAAAACATCGTTATTCATATACCAGAAATGTTTGAAGCTACTGACTGAATGAAAAGAGCTGGCATCTCACTCTCTTTGAATCTTCTTTATCATGCTAAGAGGAGCAGGAAAAAGCAACAAATTTCAGAATTGCACCTTGCAATGTGGAGAAATTACTGTTTGTGCATTTACAATATTCATTGATTTTTGCCATTGAAAAATGTCCAGAAATGTTTGAAGCTACTGACTGAATGAAAGGAGCTGGCATCTCACTCTCTTTGAATCTTCTTTATCATGCTACGAGGAGCAGGAAAAAGCAAAAAATTTCAGAATTGCACCTTGCAATGCGGAGAAATTACTGTTTGTGCATTTACAATATTCATTGATTTTTGCCATTGAAAAACATCATGTTATTCATATACCAGAAATGTTTGAAGCTACTGACTGAATGAAAAGAGCTGGCATCTCACTCTCTTTGAATCTTCTTTATCATGCTAAGAGGAGCAGGAAAAAGCAAAAAATTTCAGAATTGCACCTTGCAATGTGGAGAAATTACTGTTTGTGCATTTACAATATTCATTGATTTTTGCCATTGAAAAACGTCCAGAAATGTTTGAAGCTACTGACTGAATGAAAGGAGCTGGCATCTCACTCTCTTTGAATCTTCTTTATCATGCTAAGAGGAGCAGGAAAAAGCAAAAATTTCAGAATTGCACCTTGCAATGCGGAGAAATTACTGTTTGTGCATTTACAATATTCATTGATTTTTGCCTTTGAAAAACATCATGTTATTCATATATCAGAAATGTTTGAAGCTACTGACTGAATGAAAAGAGCTGGCATCTCACTTTCTTTGAATCTTCTTTATCATGCTAAGAGGAGCAGGAAAAAGCAAAAAATTTCAGAATTGCACCTTGCAATGTGGAGAAATTACTGTTTGTGCATTTACAATATTCATTGATTTTTGCCATTGATAAACGTCCTGAAATGTTTGAAGCTACTGACTGAATGAAAGGAACTGGCATCTCACTCTCTTTGAATCTTCTTTATCATGCTAAGAGGAGCAGGAAAAAGCAAAAAATTTCAGAATTGCACCTTGCAATGCGGAGAAATTACTGTTTGTGCATTTACAATATTCATTGATTTTTGCCATTGAAAAACATCATGTTATTCATATACCAGAAATGTTTGAAGCTACTGACTGAATGAAAAGAGCTGGCATCTCACTCTCTTTGAATATTCTTTATCATGCTAAGAGGAGCAGGAAAAAGCAAAAAATTTCAGAATTGCACCTTGCAATGTGGAGAAATTACTGTTTGTGCATTTACAATATTCATTGATTTTTGCCATTGAAAAACGTCCAGAAATGTTTGAAGCTACTGACTGAATGAAAGGAGCTGGCATCTCACTCTCTTTGAATCTTCTTTATCATGCTAAGAGGAGCAGGAAAAAGCAAAAAATTTCAGAATTGCACCTTGCAATGCGGAGAAATTAATGTTTGTGCATTTACAATATTCATTGATTTTTGCCATTGAAAAACATCATGTTATTCATATACCAGAAATGTTTGAAGCTACTGACTGAATGAAAAGAGCTGGCATCTCACTCTCTTTGAATCTTCTTTATCATGCTAAGACGAGCAGGAAAAAGCAAAAAATTTCAGAATTGCACCTTGCAATATGGAGAAATTACTGTTTGTGCATTTACAATATTCATTGATTTTTGCCATTGAAAAACGTCCAGAAATGTTTGAAGCTACTGACTGAATGAAAGGAGCTGGCATCTCACTCTCTTTGAAACTTCTTTATCATGCTAAGAGGAGCAGGAAAAAGCAAAAAATTTCAGAATTGCACCTTGCAACGCGGAGAAATTACTGTTTGTGCATTTACAGTATTCATTGATTTTTGCCATTGAAAAACATCATGTTATTCATATACCAGAAATGTTTGAAGCTACTGACTGAATGAAAAGAGCTGGCATCTCACTCTCTTTGAATCTTCTTTATCATGCTAAGAGGAGCAGGAAAAAACAAAAAATTTCAGAATTGCACCTTGCAATGTGGAGAAATTACTGTATGTGCATTTACAATATTCATTGATTTTTGCCATTGAAAAACGTCCAGAAATGTTTGAAGCTAATGACTGAATGAAAGGAGCTGGCATCTCACTCTCTTTGAATCTTTATCATGCTAAGAGTAGCAGGAAAAAGCAAAAAATTTCAGAATTGCACCTTGCAATGCGGAGAAATTACTGTTTGTGCATTTACAATATTCATTGATTTTTGCCATTGAAAAACATCATGTTACTCATATACCAGAAATGTTTGAAGCTACTGACTGAATGAAAAGAGCTGGCATCTCACTCTCTTTGAATCTTCTTTATCATGCTAAGAGGAGCAGGAAAAAGTAAAAAATTTCAGAATTGCACCTTGCAATGTGGAGAAATTACTGTTTGTGCATTTACAATATTCATTGATTTTTGCCATTGAAAAACGTCCAGAAATGTTTGAAGCTACTGACTGAATGAAAGGAGCTGGCATCTCACTCTCTTTGAATCTTCTTTATCATGCTAAGAGGAGCAGGAAAAAGCAAAAAATTTCAGAATTGCACCTTGCAATGCGGAGAAATTACTGTTTGTGCATTTACAATATTCATTGATTTTTGCCATTGAAAAACATCATGTTATTCATATACCAGAAATGTTTGAAGTTACTGACTGAATGAAAAGAGCTGGCATCTCACTCTCTTTGAATCTTCTTTATCATGCTAAGAGGACCAGGAAAAAGCAAAAAATTTCAGAATTGCACCTTGCAATGTGGAGAAATTACTGTTTGTGCATTTACAATATTCATTGATTTTTGCCATTGAAAAACGTCCAGAAATGTTTGAAGCTACTGACTGAATGAAAGGAGCTGGCATCTCACTCTCTTTGAATCTTTTTTATCATGCTAAGAGGAGCAGGAAAAAGCAAAAAATTTCAGAATTGCACCTTGCAATGCGGAGAAATTACTGTTTGTGCATTTACAATATTCATTGATTTTTGCCATTGAAAAACATCATGTTATTCATATACCAGAAATGTTTGAAGCTACTGACTGAATGAAAAGAGCTGGCATCTCACTCTCTTTGAATCTTCTTTATCATGCTAAGAGGAGCAGGAAAAAGCAAAAAATTTCAGAATTGCACCTTGCAATGTGGAGAAATTACTGTTTGTGCATTTACAATATTCATTGATTTTTGCCATTGAAAAACGTCCAGAAATGTTTGAAGCTACTGACTGAATGAAAGGAGCTGGCATCTCACTCTCTTTGAATCTTCTTTATCATGCTAAGAGGAGCAGGAAAAAGCAAAAAATTTCAGAATTGCACCTTGCAATGCGGAGAAATTACTGTTTGTGCATTTACAATATTCATTGATTTTTGCCATTGAAAAACATCATGTTATTCATATACCAGAAATGTTTGAAGCTACTGACTGAATGAAAAGAGCTGGCATATCACTCTCTTTGAATCTTCTTTATCATGCTAAGAGGAGCAGGAAAAAGCAAAAAATTTCAGAATTGCACCTTGCAATGTGGAGAAATTACTGTTTGTGCATTTACAATATTCATTGATTTTTGCCATTGAAAAATGTCCAGAAATGTTTGAAGCTACTGACTGAATGAAAGGAGCTGGCATCTCACTCTCTTTGTATCTTCTTTATCATGCTAAGAGGAGCAGGAAAAAGCAAAAAATTTCAGAATTGCACCTTGCAATGCGGAGAAATTACTGTTTGTGCATTTACATTATTCATTGATTTTTGCCATTGAAAAACATCATGTTATTCATATACCAGAATTGTTTGAAGCTACTGACTGAATGAAAAGAGCTGGCATCTCACTCTCTTTGAATCTTCTTTATCATGCTAAGAGGGCCAGGAAAAAGCAAAAAATTTCAGAATTGCACCTTGCAATGTGGAGAAATTACTGTTTGTGCATTTACAATATTCATTGATTTTTGCCATTGAAAAACGTCCAGAAATGTTTGAAGCTACTGACTGAATGAAAGGAGCTGGCATCTCACTCTCTTTGAATCTTCTTTATTATGCTAAGAGGAGCAGGAAAAAGCAAAAAATTTCAGAATTGCACCTTGCAATGCGGAGAAATTACTGTTTGTGCATTTACAATATTCATTGATTTTTGCCATTGAAAAACATCATGTTATTCATATACCAGAAATGTTTGAAGCTACTGACTGAATGAAAAGAGCTGGCATCTCACTTTCTTTGAATCTTCTTTATCATGCTAAGAGGAGCAGGAAAAAGCAAAAAATTTCTGAATTGCACCTTGCAATGTGGAGAAATTACTGTTTGTGCATTTACAATATTCATTGATTTTTGCCATTGAAAAACATCATGTTATTCATATACGAGAAAAGTTTGAAGCTACTGACTGAATGAAAAGAGCTGGCATCTCACTCTCTTTGAATATTCTTTATCATGCTAAGAGGAGCAGGAAAAAGCAAAAAATTTCAGAATTGCACCTTGCAATGTGGAGAAATTACTGTTTGTGCATTTACAATATTCATTGATTTTTGCCATTGAAAAACGTCCAGAAATGTTTGAAGCTACTGACTGAATGAAAGGAGCTGGCATCTCACTCTCTTTGAATCTTCTTTATCATGCTAAGAGGAGCAGGAAAAAGCAAAAAATTTCAGAATTGCACCTTGCAATGCCGAGAAATTACTGTTTGTGCATTTACAATATTCATTGATTTTTGCCATTGAAAAACATCGTTATTCATATACCAGAAATGTTTGAAGCTACTGACTGAATGAAAAGAGCTGGCATCTCACTCTCTTTGAATCTTCTTTATCATGCTAAGAGGAGCAGTAAAAAGCAAAAAATTTCAGAATTGCACCTTGCAATGTGGAGAAATTACTGTTTGTGCATTTACAATATTCATTGATTTTTGCCATTGAAAAATGTCCAGAAATGTTTGAAGCTACTGACTGAATGAAAGGAGCTGGCATCTCACTCTCTTTGAATCTTCTTTATCATTCTACGAGGAGCAGGAAAAAGCAAAAAATTTCAGAATTGCACCTTGCAATGCGGAGAAATTACTGTTTTTGCATTTACAATATTCATTGATTTTTGCCATTGAAAAACATCATGTTATTCATATACCAGAAATGTTTGAAGCTCCTGACTGAATGAAAAGAGCTGGCATCTCACTCTCTTTGAATCTTCTTTATCATGCTAAGAGGAGCAGGAAAAAGCAAAAAATTTCAGAATTGCACCTTGCAATGTGGAGAAATTACTGTTTGTGCATTTACAATATTCATTGATTTTTGCCATTGAAAAACATCCAGAAATGTTTGAAGCTACTGACTGAATGAAAGGAGCTGGCATCTCACTCTCTTTGAATCTTCTTTATCATGCTAAGAGGAGCAGGAAAAAGCAAAAAATTTCAGAATTGCACCTTGCAATGCGGAGAAATTACTGTTTGTGCATTTACAATATTCATTGATTTTTGCCATTGAAAAACATCATGTTATTCATATACCAGAAATGTTTGAAGCTACTGACTGAATGAAAAGAGCTGGCATCTCACTCTCTTTGAATCTTCTTTATCATGCTAAGAGGAGCAGTAAAAAGCAAAAAATTTCAGAATTGCACCTTGCAATGTGGAGAAATTACTGTTTGTGCATTTACAATATTCATTGATTTTTGCCATTGAAAAACGTCCAGAAATGTTTGAAGCTACTGACTGAATGAAAGGAGCTGGCATCTCACTCTCTTTGAATCTTCTTTATCATGCTAAGAGGAG
Organism: Phyllobates terribilis; assembly: GCF_046119375.1. Classification (NCBI taxonomy): domain Eukaryota; kingdom Metazoa; phylum Chordata; class Amphibia; order Anura; family Dendrobatidae; genus Phyllobates; species Phyllobates terribilis. The sequence goes on from NW_027363437.1 coordinate 660,084, forward strand.
CAGGAAAAAGCAAAAAATTTCAGAATTGCACCTTGCAATGCGGAGAAATTACTGTTTGTGCATTTACAATATTCATTGATTTTTGCCATTGAAAAACATCATGTTATTCATAAACCAGAAATGTTTGAAGCTACTGACTGAATGAAAAGAGCTGGCATCTCACTCTCTTTGAATCTTCTTTATCATGCTAAGAGGAGCAGGAAAAAGCAAAAAATTTCAGAATTGCACCTTGCAATGTGGAGAAATTACTGTTTGTGCATTTACAATATTCATTGATTTTTGCCATTGAAAAACGTCCAGAAATGTTTGAAGCTACTGACTGAAAGAAAGGAGCTGGCATCTCACTCTCTTTGAATCTTCTTTATCATGCTAAGAGGAGCAGGAAAAAGCAAAAAATTTCAGAATTGCACCTTGCAATGCGGAGAAATTACTGTTTGTGCATTTACAATATTCATTGATTTTTGCCATTGAAAAACATCATGTTATTCATATACCAGAAATGTTTGAAGCTACTGACTGAATGAAAAGAGCTGGCATCTCACTCTCTTTGAATCTTCTTTATCATGCTAAGAGGAGCAGGAAAAAGCAAAAAATTTCAGAATTGCACCTTGCAATGTGGAGAAATTACTGTTTGTGCATTTACAAAATTCATTGATTTTTGCCATTGAAAAACGTCCAGAAATGTTTGAAGCTACTGACAGAATGAAAGGAGCTGGCATCTCACTCTCTTTGAATCTTCTTTATCATGCTAAGAGGAGCAGGAAAAAGCAAAAAATTTCAGAATTGCACCTTGCAATGCGGAGAAATTACTGTTTGTGCATTTACAATATTCATTGATTTTTGCCATTGAAAAACATCATGTTATTCATATACCAGAAATGTTTGAAGCTACTGACTGAATGAAAAGAGCTGGCATCTCACTCTCTTTGAATCTTCTTTATCATGCTAAGAGGAGCAGGAAAAAGCAAAAAATTTCAGAATTGCACCTTGCAATGTGGAGAAATTACTGTTTGTGCATTTACAATATTCATTGATTTTTGCCATTGAAAAACGTCCAGAAATGTTTGAAGCTACTGACTGAATGAAAGGAGCTGGTATCTCACTCTCTTTGAATCTTCATTATCATGCTAAGAGGAGCAGGAAAAAGCAAAAAATTTCAGAATTGCAACTTGCAATGCGGAGAAATTACTGTTTGTGCATTTACAATATTCATTGATTTTTGCCATTGAAAAACATCATGTTATTCATATACCAGAAATGTTTGAAGCTACTGACTGAATGAAAAGAGCTGGCATCTCACTCTCTTTGAATCTTCTTTACCATGCTAAGAGGAGCAGGAAAAAGCAAAAAATTTCAGAATTGCACCTTGCAATGTGGAGAAATTACTGTTTGTGCATTTACAACATTCATTGATTTTTGCCATTGAAAAACGTCCAGAAATGTTTGAAGCTACTGACTGATTGAAAGGAGCTGGCATCTCACTCTCTTTGAATCTTCTTTATCATGCTAAGAGGAGCAGGAAAAACCAAAAAATTTCAGAATTGCACCTTGCAATGCGGAGAAATTACTGTTTGTGCATTTACAATATTCATTGATTTTTGCCTTTGAAAAACATCATGTTATTCATATACCAGAAATGTTTGAAGCTACTGACTGAATGAAAAGAGCTGGCATCTCACTCTCTTTGAATCTTCTTTATCATTCTAAGAGGAGCAGGAAAAAGCAAAAAATTTCAGAATTGCACCTTGCAATGCGGAGAAATTACTGTTTGTGTATGTACAATATTCATTGATTTTTGCCATTGAAAAACATCATGTTATTCATATACCAGAAATGTTTGAAGCTACTGACTGAATGAAAAGAGCTGGCATCTCACTCTCTTTGAATCTTCTTTATCATGCTAAGAGGAGCAGGAAAAAGCAAAAAATTTCAGAATTGCACCTTGCAATGTGGAGAAATTACTGTTTGTGCATTTACAATATTCATTGATTTTTGCCATTGAAAATCGTCCAGAAATGTTTGAAGCTACTGACTGAATGAAAGGAGCTGGCATCTCACTCTCTTTGAATCTTCTTTATCATGCTAAGAGGAGCAGGAAAAAGCAAAAATTTCAGAATTGCACCTTGCAATGCAGAGAAATTACTGTTTGTGCATTTACAATATTCATTGATTTTTGCCTATGAAAAACATCATGTTATTCATATATCAGAAATGTTTGAAGCTACTGACTGAATGAAAAGAGCTGGCATCTCACTTTCTTTGAATCTTCTTTATCATGCTAAGAGGATCAGGAAAAAGCAAAAAATTTCAGAATTGCACCTTGCAATGTGGAGAAATTACTGTTTGTGCATTTACAATATTCATTGATTTTTGCCATTGAAAAACGTCCAGAAATGTTTGAAGCTACTGACTGAATGAAAGGAGCTGGCATCTCACTCTCCTTGAATCTTCTTTATCATGCTAAGAAGAGCAGGGAAAAGCAAAAAATTTCAGAATTGCACCTTGCAATGCGGAGAAATTACTGTTTGTGCATTTACAATATTCATTGATTTTTGCCATTGAAAAATGTCCAGAAATGTTTGAAGCTACTGACTGAATGAAAGGAGCTGGCATCTCACTCTCTTTGAATCTTCTTTATCATGCTAAGAGGAGCAGGAAAAAGCAAAAAATTTCAGAATTGCACCTTGCAATGCGGAGAAATTACTGTTTGTGCATTTACAATATTCATTGATTTTTGCCATTGAAAAACATCATGTTATTCATATACCAGAAATGTTTGAAGCTACTGACTGAATGAAAAGAGCTTGCATCTCACTCTCTTTGAATCTTCTTTATCATGCTAAGAGGAGCAGTAAAAAGCAAAAAATTTCAGAATTGCACCTTGCAATGTGGAGAAATTACTGTTTGTGCATTTACAATATTCATTGATTTTTGCCATTGAAAAACGTCCAGAAATGTTTGAAGCTACTGACTGAATGAAAGGAGCTGGCATCTCACTCTCTTTGAATCTTCTTTATCATGCTAAGAGGAGCAGGAAAAAGCAAAAAATTTCAGAATTGCACCTTGCAATGCGGAGAAATTACTGTTTGTGCATTTACAATATTCATTGATTTTTGCCATTGAAAAACATCATGTTATTCATATACCAGAAATGTTTGAAGCTACTGACTGAATGAAAAGAGCTGGCATCTCACTCTCTTTGAATCTTCTTTATCATGCTAAGAGGAGCAGGAAAAAGCAAAAAATTTCAGAATTGCACCTTGCAATGCGGAGAAATTACTGTTTGTGCATTTACAATATTCATTGATTTTTGCCATTGAAAAACATCATGTTATTCATATACCAGAAATGTTTGAAGCTACTGACTGAATGAAAAGAGCTGGCATCTCACTCTCTTTGAATCTTCTTTATCATGCTAAGAGGAGCAGGAAAAAGCAAAAAATTTCAGAATTGCACCTTGCAATGTGGAGAAATTACTGTTTGTGCATTTACAATATTCATTGATTTTTGCCATTGAAAAACGTCCAGAAATGTTTGAAGCTACTGACTGAATGAAAGGAGCTGGCATCTCACTCTCTTTGAATCTTCTTTATCATGCTAAGAGGAGCAGGAAAAAGCAAAAATTTCAGAATTGCACCTTGCAATGCGGAGAAATTACTGTTTGTGTATGTACAATATTCATTGATTTTTGCCATTGAAAAACATCATGTTATTCATATACCAGAAATGTTTGAAGCTACTGACTGAATGAAAAGAGCTGGCATCTCACTCTCTTTGAATCTTCTTTATCATTCTAGGATTAACAGGAAAAAGCAAAAAATTTCAGAATTGCACCTTGCAATGTGGAGATATTACTGTTTGTGCATTTACAATATTCATTGATTTTTGCCATTGAAAAACGTTTAGGATTAGCAGGAAAAAGCAAAAAATTTAGGAATTGCACCTTGCAATGCGGAGAAATTACTGTTTGTGCATTTACAATATTCATTGATTTTTGCCATTGAAAAACATCATGTTATTCATATACCAGAAATGTTTGAAGCTACTGACTGAATGAAAAGAGCTGGCATCTCACTCTCTTTGAATCTTCTTTATCATGCTAAGAGGAGCAGGAAAAAGCAAAAAATTTCAGAATTGCACCTTGCAATATGGAGAAATTACTGTTTGTGCATTTACAATATTCATTGATTTTTGCCATTGAAAAACGTCCAGAAATGTTTGAAGCTACTGACTGAATGAAAGGAGCTGGCATCTCACTCTCTTTGAATCTTCTTTATCATGCTAAGAGGAGCAGGAAAAAGCAAAAAATTTCAGAATTGCACCTTGCAACGCGGAGAAATTACTGTTTTTGCATTTACAGTATTCATTGATTTTTGCCATTGAAAAACATCATGTTATTCATATACCAGAAATGTTTGAAGCTACTAACTGAATGAAAAGAGCTGGCATCTCACTCTCTTTGAATCTTCTTTATCATGCTATGAGGAGCAGGAAAAAGCAAGAAATTTCAGAATTGCACCTTGCAATGTGGAGAAATTACTGTATGTGCATTTACAATATTCATTGATTTTTGCCATTGAAAAACATCATGTTATTCATATACCAGAAATGTTTGAAGCTACTGACTGAATTAAACGAGCTGGCATCTCACTCTCTTTGAATCTTCTTTATCATGCTAAGAGGAGCAGGAAAAAGCAAAAAATTTCAGAATTGCACCTTGCAATGTGGAGAAATTACTGTATGTGCATTTACAATATTCATTGATTTTTGCCATTGAAAAACATCCAGAAATGTTTGAAGCTAATGACTGAATGAAAGGAGCTGGCATCTCACTCTCTTTGAATCTTTATCATGCTAAGAGTAGCAGGAAAAAGCAAAAAATTTCAGAATTGCACCTTGCAATGCGGAGAAGTTACTGTTTGTGCATTTACAATATTCATTGATTTTTGCCATTGAAAAACATCATGTTATTCATATACCAGAAATGTTTGAAGCTACTGACTGAATGAAAAGATCTGGCATCTCACTCTCTTTGAATCTTCTTTATCATGCTAAGAGGAGCAGGAAAAAGTAAAAAATTTCAGAATTGCACCTTGCAATGTGGAGAAATTACTGTTTGTGCATTTACAATATTCATTGATTTTTGCCATTGAAAAACGTCCAGAAATGTTTGAAGCTACTGACTGAATGAAAGGAGCTGGCATCTCACTCTCTTTGAATCTTCTTTATCATGCTAAGAGGAGCAGGAAAAACAAAAAATTTCAGAATTGCACCTTGCAATGCGGAGAAATTACTGTTTGTGCATTTACAATATTCATTGATTTTTGCCATTGAAAAACATCATGTTATTCATATACCAGAAATGTTTGAAGCTACTGACTGAATGAAAAGAGCTGGCATCTCACTCTCTTTGAATCTTCTTTATCATGCTAAGAGGAGCAGGAAAAAGCAAAAAATTTCAGAATTGCACGTTGCAATGTGGAGAAATTACTGTTTGTGCATTTACAATATTCATTGATTTTTGCCATTGAAAAACGTCCAGAAATGTTTGAAGCTACTGACTGAATGAAAGGAGCTGGCATCTCACTCTCTTTGAATCTTCTTTATCATGCTAAGAGGAGCAGGAAAAAGCAAAAAATTTCAGAATTGCACCTTGCAATGCGGAGAAATTACTGTTTGTGCATTTACAATATTCATTGATTTTTGCCATTGAAAAACATCATGTTATTCATATACCAGAAATGTTTGAAGCTACTGACTGAATGAAAAGAGCTGGCATCTCACTCTCTTTGAATCTTCTTTATCATGCTAAGAGGAGCAGGAAAAAGCAAAAAATTTCAGAATTGCACCTTGCAATGTGGAGAAATTACTGTTTGTGCATTTACAATATTCATTGATTTTTGCCATTGAAAAATGTCCAGAAATGTTTGAAGCTACTGACTAATTGAAAGGAGCTGGCATCTCACTCTCTTTGTATCTTCTTTATCATGCTAAGAGGAGCAGGAAAAAGCAAAAAATTTCAGAATTGCACCTTGCAATGTGGAGAAATTACTGTTTGTGCATTTACAATATTCATTGATTTTTGCCATTGAAAAACGTCCAGAAATGTTTGAAGCTACTGACTGAATGAAAAGAGCTGGCATCTCACTTTCTTTGAATCTTCTTTATCATGCTAAGAGGAGCAGGAAAAAGCAAAAAATTTCTGAATTGCACCTTGCAATGTGGAGAAATTACTGTTTGTGCATTTACAATATTCATTGATTTTTGCCATTGAAAAACGTCCAGAAATGTTTGAAGCTACTGACTGAATGAAAGGAGCTGGCATCTCACTCTCTTTGAATCTTCTTTATCATGCTAAGAGGAGCAGGAGAAAGCAAAAAATTTCAGAATTGCACCTTGCAGTGCGGAGAAATTACTGTTTGTGCATTTACAATATTCATTGATTTTTGCCATTGAAAAACATCATGTTATTCATATACGAGAAATGTTTGAAGCTACTGACTGAATGAAAAGAGCTGGCATCTCACTCTCTTTGAATATTCTTTATCATGCTAAGAGGAGCAGGAAAAAGCAAAAAATTTCAGAATTGCACCTTGCAATGTGGAGAAATTACTGTTTGTGCATTTACAATATTCATTGATTTTTGCCATTGAAAAACGTCCAGAAATGTTTGAAGCTACTGACTGAATGAAAGGAGCTGGCATCTCACTCTCTTTGAATCTTCTTTATCATGCTAAGAGGAGCAGGAAAAAGCAAAAAATTTCAGAATTGCACCTTGCAATGCGGAGAAATTACTGTTTGTGCATTTACAATATTCATTGATTTTTGCCATTGAAAAACATCATGTTATTCATACACCAGAAATGTTTGAAGCTACTGACTGAATGAAAAGAGCTGGCATCTCACTCTCTTTGAATCTTCTTTATCATGCTAAGAGGAGAAGGAAAAAGCAAAAAATTTCAGAATTGCACCTTGCAATGTGGAGAAATTACTGTTTGTGCATTTACAATATTCATTGATTTTTGCCATTGAAAAATGTCCAGAAATGTTTGAAGCTACTGACTGAATGAAAGGAGCTGGCATCTCACTCTCTTTGAATCTTCTTTAGCATGCTAAGAGGAGCAGGAAAAAGCAAAACATTTCAGAATTGCACCTTGCAATGCGGAGAAATTACTGTTTGTGCATTCACAATATTCATTGATTTTTGCCATTGAAAAACATCATGTTATTCATATACCAGAAATGTTTGAAGCTACTGACTGAATGAAAAGAGCTGGCATCTCACTCTCTTTGAATCTTCTTTATCATGCTAAGAGGAGCAGGAAAAAGCAAAAAATTTCAGAATTGCACATTGCAATGTGGAGAAATTACTGTTTGTGCATTTACAATATTCATTGATTTTTGCCATTGAAAAATGTCCAGAAATGTTTGAAGCTACTGACTGAATGAAAGGAGCTGGCATCTCACTCTCTTTGAATCTTCTTTATCATGCTAAGAGGAGCAGGAAAAAGCAAAAAATTTCAGAATTGCACTTTGCAATGCGGAGAAATTACTGTTTGTGCCTTTACAATATTCATTGATTTTTGCCATTGAAAAACATCATGTTATTCATATACCAGAAATGTTTGAAGCTACTGACTGAATGAAAAGAGCTGGCTTCTCACTCTCTTTGAATCTTCTTTATCATGCTAAGAGGAGCAGGAAAAAGCAAAAAATTTTAGAATTGCACCTTGCAATGTGGAGAAATTACTGTTTGTACATTTACAATATTCATTGATTTTTGCCATTGAAAAACGTCCAGAAATGTTTGAAGCTACTGACTGAATGAAAGGAGCTGGCATCTCACTCTCTTTGAATCTTCTTTATCATGCTAAGAGGAGCAGGAAAAAGCAAAAAAATTCAGAATTGCACCTTGCAATGCGGAGAAATTACTGTTTGTTCATTTACAATATTCATTGATTTTTGCCATTGAAAAACATCATGTTATTCATATACCAGAAATGTTTGAAGCTACTGACTGAATGAAAAGAGCTGGCATCTCACTCTCTTTGAATCTTCCTTATCATGCTAAGAGGAGCAGGAAAAAGCAAAAAAGTTCAGAATTGCACCTTGCAATGTGGAGAAATTACTCTTTGTGCATTTACAATATTCATTGATTTTTGCCATTGAAAAACGTTCAGAAATGTTTGAAGCTACTGACTGAATAAAAGGAGCTGGCATCTCACTCTCTTTGAATCTTCTTTATCATGCTAAGAGGAGCAGGAAAAAGCAAAAAATTTCAGAATTGCACCTTGCAATGCGGAGAAATTACTGTTTGTGCATTTACAATATTCATTGATTTTTGCCATTGAAAAACATCATGTTATTCATATACCAGAAATGTTTGAAGCTACTGACTGAATGAAAAGAGCTGGCATCTCACTCTCTTTAAATCTTCTTTATCATGCTAAGAGGAGCAGGAAAAAGCAAAAAATTTCAGAATTGCACCTTGCAATGTGGAGAAATTACTGTTTGAGCATTTACAATATTCATTGATTTTTGCCATTGAAAAACGTCCAGAAATGTTTGAAGCTACTGACTGAGTGAAAGGAGCTGGCATCTCACTCTCTTTGAATCTTCTTTATCATGCTAAGAGGAGCAGGAAAAAGCAAAAAATTTCAGAATTGCACCTTGCAATGCGGAGAAATTACTGTTTGTGCATTTACAATATTCATTGATTTTTGCCATTGAAAAATATCATGTTATTCATATACCAGAAATGTTTGAAGCTACTGACTGAATGAAAAGAGCTGGCATCTCACTCTCTTTGAATCTTCTTTATCATGCTAAGAGGAGCAGGAAAAAGCAAAAAATTTCAGAATTGCACCTTGCAATGTGGAGAAATTACTGTTTGTGCATTTACAATATTCATTGATTTTTGCCATTGAAAAACGTCCAGAAATGTTTGAAGCTACTGACTGAATGAAAGGAGCTGGCATCTCACTCTCTTTGAATCTTCTTTATCATGCTAAGATGAGCAGGAAAAAGCAAAAAATTTCAGAATTGCACCTTGCAATGCGGAGAAATTACTGTTTGTGCATTTACAATATTCATTGATTTTTGCCATTGAAAAACATCATGTTATTCATATACCAGAAATGTTTGAAGCTACTGACTGAATGAAAAGAGCTGGCATCTCACTCTCTTTGAATCTTCTTTATCATGCTAAGAGGAGCAGGAAAAAGCAAAAAATTTCAGAATTGCACCTGGCAATGTGGAGAAATTACTGTTTGTGCATTTACAATATTCATTGATTTTTGCCATTGAAAAACGTCCAGAAATGTTTGAAGCTACTGACTGAATGAAAGGAGCTGGCATCTCACTCTCTTTGAATCTTCTTTATCATGCTAAGAGGAGCAGGAAAAAGCAAAAAATTTCAGAATTTCACCTTGCAATGCGAAGAAATTACTGTTTGTGCATTTACAATATTCATTGATTTTTGCCATTGAAAAAAATCATGTTATTCATATACCAGAAATGTTTGAAGCTACTGACTGAATGAAAAGAGCTGGCATCTCACTCTCTTTGAATCTTCTTTATCATGCTAAGAGGAGCAGGAAAAAGCAAAAAATTTCAGAATTGCACCTTGCAATGCGGAGAAATTACTGTTTGTGCATTTACAATATTCATTGATTTTTGCCATTGAAAAACATCATGTTATTCATATACCAGAAATGTTTGAAGCTACTGACTGAATGAAAAGAGCTGGCATCTCACTCTCTTTGAATTTTCTTTATCATGCTAAGAGGAGCAGGAAAAAGCAAAAAATTTCAGAATTGCACCTTGCAATGTGGAGAAATTACTGTTTGTGCATTTACAATATTCATTGATTTTTGCCATTGAAAAACGTCCAGAAATGTTTGAAGCTACTGACTGAATAAAAGGAGCTGTCATCTCACTCTCTTTGAATCTTCTTTATCATTCTAAGAGGAGCAGGAAAAAGCAAAAAATTTCAGAATTGCACCTTGCAATGCGGAGAAATTACTGTTTGTGCATTCACAATATTCATTGATTTTTGCCATTGAAAAACATCATGTTATTCATATACCAGAAATGTTTGAAGCTACTGACTGAATGAAAGGAGCTGGCATCTCACTCTCTTTGAATCTTCTTTATCATGCTAAGAGGAGCAGGAAAAAGCAAAAAATTTCAGAATTGCACCTTGCAATGCGGAGAAATTACTGTTTGTGCATTTACAATATTCATTGATTTTTGCCATTGAAAAACATCATGTTATTCATATACCAGAAATGTTTGAAGCTACTGACTGAATGAAAAGAGCTGGCATCTCACTCTCTTTGAATCTTCTTTATCATGCTAAGAGGAGCAGGAAAAAGCAAAAAATTTTAGAATTGCACCTTGCAATGTGGAGAAATTACTGTTTGTGCATTTACAATATTCATTGATTTTTGCCATTGAAAAACGTCCAGAAATGTTTGAAGCTACTGACTGAATGAAAGGAGCTGGCATCTCACTCTCTTTGAATGTTCTTTATCATGCTAAGAGGATCAGGAAAAAGCAAAAAAATTCAGAATTGCACCTTGCAATGCGGAGAAATTACTGTTTGTGCATTTACAATATTCATTGATTTTTGCCATTGAAAAACATCATGTTATTCATATACCAGAAATGTTTGAAGCTACTGACTGAATGAAAAGAGCTTGCATCTCACTCTCTTTAAATCTTCTTTATCATGCTAAGAGGAGCAGGAAAAAGCAAAAAATTTCAGAATTGCACCTTGCAATGTGGAGAAATTACTGTTTGTGCATTTACAATATTCATTGATTTTTGCCATTGAAAAACGTCCAGAAATGTTTGAAGCTACTGACTGAATAAAAGGAGCTGGCATCTCACTCTCTTTGAATCTTCTTTATCATTCTAAGAGGAGCAGGAAAAAGCAAAAAATTTCAGAATTGCACCTTGCAATGCGGAGAAATTACTGTTTGTGCATTCACAATATTCATTGATTTTTGCCATTGAAAAACATCATGTTATTCATATACCAGAAATGTTTGAAGCTACTGACTGAATGAAAGGAGCTGGCATCTCACTCTCTTTGAATCTTCTTTATCATGCTAAGAGGAGCAGGAAAAAGCAAAAAATTTCAGAATTGCACCTTGCAATGCGGAGAAATTACTGTTTGTGCATTTACAATATTCATTGATTTTTGCCATTGAAAAACATCATGTTATTCATATACCAGAAATGTTTGAAGCTACTGACTGAATGAAAAGAGCTGGCATCTCACTCTCTTTGAATCTTCTTTATCATGCTAAGAGGAGCAGGAAAAAGCAAAAAATTTTAGAATTGCACCTTGCAATGTGGAGAAATTACTGTTTGTGCATTTACAATATTCATTGATTTTTGCCATTGAAAAACGTCCAGAAATGTTTGAAGCTACTGACTGAATGAAAGGAGCTGGCATCTCACTCTCTTTGAATCTTCTTTATCATGCTAAGAGGATCAGGAAAAAGCAAAAAAATTCAGAATTGCACCTTGCAATGCGGAGAAATTACTGTTTGTGCATTTACAATATTCATTGATTTTTGCCATTGAAAAACATCATGTTATTCATATACCAGAAATGTTTGAAGCTACTGACTGAATGAAAAGAGCTGGCATCTCACTCTCTTTAAATCTTCTTTATCATGCTAAGAGGAGCAGGAAAAAGCAAAAAATTTCAGAATTGCACCTTGCAATGTGGAGAAATTACTGTTTGTGCATTTACAATATTCATTGATTTTTGCCATTGAAAAACGTCCAGAAATGTTTGAAGCTACTGACTGAGTGAAAGGAGCTGGCATCTCACTCTCTTTGAATCTTCTTTATCATGCTAAGAGGAGCAGGAAAAAGCAAAAAATTTCAGAATTGCACCTTGCAATGCGGAGGAATTACTGTTTGTGCATTTACAATATTCATTGATTTTTGCCATTGAAAAACATCATGTTATTCATATACCAGAAATGTTTGAAGCTACTGACTGAATGAAAAGAGCTGGCATCTCACTCTCTTTGAATCTTCTTTATCATGCTAAGAGGAGCAGGAAAAAGCAAAAAATTTCAGAATTGCACCTTGCAATGTGGAGAAATTACTGTTTGTGCATTTACAATATTCATTGATTTTTGCCATTGAAAAACGTCCAGAAATGTTTGAAGCTACTGACTGAATGAAAGGAGCTGGCATCTCACTCTCTTTGAATCTTCTTTATCATGCTAAGAGGAGCAGGAAAAAGCAAAAAATTTCAGAATTGCACCTTGCAATGCGGAGAAATTACTGTTTGTGCATTTACAATATTCATTGATTTTTGCCATTGAAAAACATCATGTTATTCATATACCAGAAATGTTTGAAGCTACTGACTGAATGAAAAGAGCTGGCATCTCACTCTCTTTGAATCTTCTTTATCATGCTAAGAGGAGCAGGAAAAAGCAAAAAATTTCAGAATTGCACCTGGCAATGTGGAGAAATTACTGTTTGTGCATTTACAATATTCATTGATTTTTGCCATTGAAAAACGTCCAGAAATGTTTGAAGCTACTGACTGAATGAAAGGAGCTGGCATCTCACTCTCTTTGAATCTTCTTTATCATGCTAAGAGGAGCAGGAAAAAGGTAAAAATTTCAGAATTGCACCTTGCAATGCGGAGAAATTACTGTTTGTGCATTTACAATATTCATTGATTTTTGCCATTGAAAAAAATCATGTTATTCATATACCAGAAATGTTTGAAGCTACTGACTGAATGAAAAGAGCTGGCATCTCACTCTCTTTGAATCTTCTTTATCATGCTAAGAGGAGCAGGAAAAAGCAAAAAATTTCAGAATTGCACCTTGCAATGCGGAGAAATTACTGTTTGTGCATTTACAATATTCATTGATTTTTGCCATTGAAAAACATCATGTTATTCATATACCAGAAATGTTTGAAGCTACTGACTGAATGAAAAGAGCTGGCATCTCACTCTCTTTGAATCTTCTTTATCATGCTAAGAGGAGCAGGAAAAAGCGAAAATTTTCAGAATTGCACCTTGCAATGTGGAGAAATTACTGTTTGTGCATTTACAATATTCATTGATTTTTGCCATTGAAAAACGTCCAGAAATGTTTGAAGCTACTGTCTGAATGAAAGGAGCTGGCATCTCACTCTCTTTGAATCTTCTTTATCATGCTAAGAGGAGCAGGAAAAAGCAAAAAATTTCAGAATTGCACCTTGCAATGCGGAGAAATTACTGTTTGTGCATTTACAATATTCATTGATTTTTGCCATTGAAAAACATCATGTTATTCATATTCCAGAAATGTTTGAAGCTACTGACTGAATGAAAAGAGCTGGCATCTCACTCTCTTTGAATCTTCTTTATCATGCTAAGAGGAGCAGGAAAAAGCAAAAAATTTCAGAATTGCACCTTGCAATGTGGAGAAATTACTGTTTGTGCATTTACAATATTCATTGATTTTTGCCTTTGAAAAACGTCCAGAAATGTTTGAAGCTACTGACTGAATGAAAGGAGCTGGCATCTCACTCTCTTTGAATCTTCTTTATCATGCTAAGAGGAGCAGGAAAAAGCAAACAATTTCAGAATTGCACCTTGCAATGCGGAGAAATTACTGTTTGTGCATTTACATTATTCATTGATTTTTGCCATTGAAAAACATCATGTTATTCATAAACCAGAATTGTTTGAAGCTACTGACTGAATGAAAAGAGCTGGCATCTCACTCTCTTTGAATCTTCTTTATCATGCTAAGAGGAGCAGGAAAAAGCAAAAAATTTCAGAATTGCACCTTGCAATGTGGAGAAATTACTGTTTGTGCATTTACAATATTCATTGATTTTTGCCATTGAAAAACATCATGTTATTCATATACCAGAAATGTTTGAAGCTACTGACTGAATGAAAAGAGCTGGCATCTCACTTTCTTTGAATCTTCTTTATCATGCTAAGAGGAGCAGGAAAAAGCAAAAAATTTCAGAATTGCACCTTGCAATGCGGAGAAATTACTGTTTGTGCATTTACAATATTCATTGATTTTTGCCATTGAAAAACATCACATTATTCATATTCCAGAAATATTTGAAGCTACTGACTGAATGAAAAGAGCTGGCATCTCACTCTCTTTGAATCTTCTTTATCATGCTAAGAGGAGCAGGAAAAAGCAAAAAATTTCAGAATTGCACCTTGCAATGTGGAGAAATTACTGTTTGTGCATTTACAATATTCATTGATTTTTGCCTTTGAAAAACGTCCAGAAATGTTTGAAGCTACTGACTGAATGAAAGGAGCTGGCATCTCACTCTCTTTGAATCTTCTTTATCATGCTAAGAGGAGCAGGAAAAAGCAAAAAATTTCAGAATTGCACCTTGCAATGCGGAGAAATTACTGTTTGTGCATTTACATTATTCATTGATTTTTGCCATTGAAAAACATCATGTTATTCATAAACCAGAATTGTTTGAAGCTACTGACTGAATGAAAAGAGCTGGCATCTCACTCTCTTTGAATCTTCTTTATCATGCTAAGAGGAGCAGGAAAAAGCAAAAAATTTCAGAATTGCACCTTGCAATGTGGAAAATTACTGTTTGTGCATTTACAATATTCATTGATTTTTGCCATTGAAAAATGTCCAGAAATGTTTGAAGCTACTGACTGAATGAAAGGGGCTTGCATCTCACTCTCTTTGAATCTTCTTTATCATGCTAAGAGGAGCAGGAAAAAGCAAAAAAATTTCAGAATTGCACCTTGCAATGCGGAGAAATTACTGTTTGTGCATTTACAATATTCATTGATTTTTGCCATTGAAAAACATCATGTTATTCATATACCAGAAATGTTTGAAGCTACTGACTGAATGAAAAGAGCTGGCATCTCACTTTCTTTGAATCTTCTTTATCATGCTAAGAGGAGCAGGAAAAAGCAAAAAATTTCTGAATTGCACATTGCAATGTGGAGAAATTACTGTTTGTGCATTTACAATATTCATTGATTTTTGCCATTGAAAAACGTCCAGAAATGTTTGAAGCTACTGACTGAATGAAAGGAGCAGGCATCTCACTCTCTTTGAATCTTCTTTATCATGCTAAGAGGAGCAGGAAAAAGCAAAAAATTTCAGAATTGCACCTTGCAATGCGGAGAAATTACTGTTTGTGCATTTACAATATTCATTGATTTTTGCCATTGAAAAACATCATGTTATTCATATACCAGAAATGTTTGAAGCTACTGACTGAATGAAAAGAGCTGGCATCTCACTCTCTTTGAATATTCTTTATCATGCTAAGAGGAGCAGGAAAAAGCAAAAAATTTCAGAATTGCACCTTGCAATGTGGAGAAATTACTGTTTGTGCATTTACAATATTCATTGATTTTTGCCATTGAAAAACGTCCAGAAATGTTTGAAGCTACTGACTGAATGAAAGGAGCTGGCATCTCACTCTCTTTGAATCTTCTTTATCATGCTAAGAGGAGCAGGAAAAAGCAAAAAATTTCAGAATTGCACTTTGCAATGCGGAGAAATTACTGTTTGTGCATTTACAATATTCATTGATTTTTGCCATTGAAAAACATCATGTTATTCATATACCAGAAATGTATGAAGCTACTGACTGAATGAAAAGAGCTGGCATCTCACTCTCTTTGAATCTTCTTTATCATGCTAAGAGGAGCAGGAAAAAGCAAAAAATTTTAGAATTGCACCTTGCAATGTGGAGAAATTACTGTTTGTACATTTACAATATTCATTGATTTTTGCCATTGAAAAACGTCCAGAAATGTTTGAAGCTACTGACTGAATGAAAGGAGCTGGCATCTCACTCTCTTTGAATCTTCTTTATCATGCTAAGAGGAGCAGGAAAAAGCAAAAAAATTCAGAATTGCACCTTGCAATGCGGAGAAATTACTGTTTGTTCATTTACAATATTCATTGATTTTTGCCATTGAAAAACATCATGTTATTCATATACCAGAAATGTTTGAAGCTACTGACTGAATGAAAAGAGCTGGCATCTCACTCTCTTTGAATCTTCTTTATCTTGCTAAGAGGAGCAGGAAAAAGCAAAAAATTTCAGAATTGCACCTTGCAATGTGGAGAAATTACTCTTTGTGCATTTACAATATTCATTGATTTTTGCCATTGAAAAACGTTCAGAAATGTTTGAAGCTACTGACTGAATAAAAGGAGCTGGCATCTCACTCTCTTTGAATCTTCTTTATCATGCTAAGAGGAGCAGGAAAAAGCAAAAAATTTCAGAATTGCACCTTGCAATGCGGAGAAATTACTGTTTGTGCATTTACAATATTCATTGATTTTTGCCATTGAAAAACATCATGTTATTCATATACAAGAAATGTTTGAAGCTACTGACTGAATGAAAAGAGCTGGCATCTCACTCTCTTTGAATCTTCTTTATCATGCTAAGAGGAGCAGGAAAAAGCAAAAAATTTCAGAATTGCACCTTGCAATGTGGAGAAATTACTGTTTGTGCATTTACAATATTCATTGATTTTTGCCATTGAAAAACGTCCAGAAATGTTTGAAGCTACTGACTGAATGAAAGGAGCTGGCATCTCACTCTCTTTGAATCTTCTTTATCATGCTAAGAGGAGCAGGAAAAAGCAAAAAATTTCAGAATTGCACCTTGCAATGCGGAGAAATTACTGTTTGTGCATTTACAATATTCATTGATTTTTGCCATTGAAAAACATCATGTTATTCATATACCAGAAATGTTTGAAGCTACTGACTGAATGAAAAGAGCTGGCATCTCACTCTCTTTGAATCTTCTTTATCATGCTAAGAGGAGCAGGAAAAAGCAAAAAATTTTAGAATTGCACCTTGCAATGTGGAGAAATTACTGTTTGTGCATTTACAATATTCATTGATTTTTGCCATTGAAAAACGTCCAGAAATGTTTGAAGCTACTGACTGAATGAAAGGAGCTGGCATCTCACTCTCTTTGAATCTTCTTTATCATGCTAAGAGGATCAGGAAAAAGCAAAAAATTTCAGCATTGCACCTTGCAATGCGGAGAAATTACTGTTTGTGCATTTACAATATTCATTGATTTTTGCCATTGAAAAACATCATGTTATTCATATACCAGAAATGTTTGAAGCTACTGACTGAATGAAAAGAGCTGGCATCTCACTCTCTTTAAATCTTCTTTATCATGCTAAGAGGAGCAGGAAAAAGCAAAAAATTTCAGAATTGCACCTTGCAATGTGGAGAAATTACTGTTTGTGCATTTACAATATTCATTGATTTTTGCCATTGAAAAACGTCCAGAAATGTTTGAAGCTACTGACTGAGTGAAAGGAGCTGGCATCTCACTCTCTTTGAATCTTCTTTATCATGCTAAGAGGAGCAGGAAAAAGCAAAAAATTTCAGAATTGCATCTTGCAATGCGGAGAAATTACTGTTTGTGCATTTACAATATTCATTGATTTTTGCCATTGAAAAACATCATGTTATTCATATACCAGAAATGTTTGAAGCTACTGACTGAATGAAAAGAGCTGGCATCTCACTCTCTTTGAATCTTCTTTATCATGCTAAGAGGAGCAGGAAAAAGCAAAAAATTTCAGAATTGCACCTTGCAATGTGGAGAAATTACTGTTTGTGCATTTACAATATTCATTGATTTTTGCCATTGAAAAACATCATGTTATTCATATTCCAGAAATGTTTGAAGCTACTGACTGAATGAAAAGAGCTGGCATCTCACTCTCTTTGAATCTTCTTTATCATGCTAAGAGGAGCAGGAAAAAGCAAAAAATTTCAGAATTGCACCTTGCAATGTGGAGAAATTACTCTTTGTGCATTTACAATATTCATTGATTTTTGCCTTTGAAAAACGTCCAGAAATGTTTGAAGCTACTGACTGAATGAAAGGAGCTGGCATCTCACTCTCTTTGAATCTTCTTTATCATGCTAAGAGGAGCAGGAAAAAGCAAAAAATTTCAGAATTGCACCTTGCAATGCGGAGAAATTACTGTTTGTGCATTTACATTATTCATTGATTTTTGCCATTGAAAAACATCATGTTATTCATAAACCAGAATTGTTTGAAGCTACTGACTGAATGAAAAGAGCTGGCATCTCACTCTCTTTGAATCTTCTTTATCATGCTAAGAGGAGCAGGAAAAAGCAAAAAATTTCAGAATTGCACCTTGCAATGTGGAGAAATTACTGTTTGTGCATTTACAATATTCATTGATTTTTGCCATTGAAAAATGTCCAGAAATGTTTGAAGCTACTGACTGAATGAAAGGGGCTTGCATCTCACTCTCTTTGAATCTTCTTTATCATGCTAAGAGGAGCAGGAAAAAGCAAAAAAATTTCAGAATTGCACCTTGCAATGCGGAGAAATTACTGTTTGTGCATTTACAATATTCATTGATTTTTGCCATTGAAAAACGTCCAGAAATGTTTGAAGCTACTGACTGAATGAAAGGAGCTGGCATCTCACTCTCTTTGAATCTTCTTTATCATGCTAAGAGGAGCAGGAAAAAGCAAAAAATTTCAGAATTGCACCTTGCAATGCGGAGAAATTACTGTTTGTGCATTTACAATATTCATTGATTTTTGCCATTGAAAAACATCATGTTATTCATATACCAGAAATGTTTGAAGCTACTGACTGAATGAAAAGAGCTGGCATCTCACTCTCTTTGAATATTCTTTATCATGCTAAGAGGAGCAGTAAAAAGCAAAAAATTTCAGAATTGCACCTTGCAATGTGGAGAAATTACTGTTTGTGCATTTACAATATTCATTGATTTTTGCCATTGAAAAACGTCCAGAAATGTTTGAAGCTACTGACTGAATGAAAGGAGCTGGCATCTCACTCTCTTTGAATCTTCTTCATCATGCTAAGAGGAGGAGGAAAAAGCAAAAAATTTCAGAATTGCACCTTGCAATGCGGAGAAATTCCTGTTTGTGCATTTACATTATTCATTGATTTTTGCCATTGAAAAACATCATGTTATTCATATACCAGAAATGTTTGAAGCTACTGACTGAATAAAAAGAGCTGGCATCTCACTCTCTTTGAATATTCTTTATCATGCTAAGAGGAGCAGGAAAAAGCAAAAAATTTCAGAATTGCACCTTGCAATGTGGAGAAATTACTGTTTGTGCATTTACAATATTCATTGATTTTTGCCATTGAAAAACGTCCAGAAATGTTTGAAGCTACTGACTGAATGAAAAGAGCTGGCATCTCACTCTCTTTGAATCTTCTTTATCATGCTAAGAGGAGCAGGAAAAAGCAAAAAATTTCAGAATTGCACCTTGCAATGTGGAGAAATTACTGTTTGTGCATTTACAATATTCATTGATTTTTGCCATTGAAAAACGTCCAGAAATGTTTGAAGCTACTGACTGAATGAAAGGAGCTGGCATCTCACTCTCCTTGAATCTTCTTTATCATGCTAAGAGGAGCAGGAAAAAGCAAAAAATTTCAGAATTACACCTTGCAATGCGGAGAAATTACTGTTTGTGCATTTACCATATTCATTGATTTTTGCCATTGAAAAACATCATGTTATTCATACACCAGAAATGTTTGAAGCTACTGACTGAATGAAAAGAGCTGGCATCTCACTCTCTTTGAATCTTCTTTATCATGCTAAGAGGAGCAGGAAAAAGCAAAAAATTTCAGAATTGCACCTTGCAATGCGGAGAAATTACTGTTTGTGCATTTACAATATTCATTGATTTTTGCCATTGAAAAACATCATGTTATTCATATACCAGAAATGTTTGAAGCTACTGACTGAATGAAAAGAGCTGGCATCTCATTCTCTTTGAATCTTCTTTATCATGCTAAGAGGAGCAGGAAAAAGCAAAAAATTTCAGAATTGCACCTTGCAATGTGGAGAAATTACTGTTTGTGCATTTACAATATTCATTGATTTTTGCCATTGAAAAACGTCCAGAAATGTTTGAAGCTACTGACTGAATGAAAGGAGCTGGCATCTCACTCTCTTTGAATCTTCTTTATCATGCTAAGAGGAGCAGGAAAAAGCAAAAAATTTCAGAATTGCACCTTGCAATGCGGAGAAATTACTGTTTGTGCATTTACAATATTCATTGATTTTTGCCATTGAAAAACATCATGTTATTCATATACCAGAAATGTTTGAAGCTACTGACTGAATGAAAAGAGCTGGCATCTCACTCTCTTTGAATCTTCTTTATCATGCTAAGAGGAGCAGGAAAAAGCAAAAAATTTTAGAATTGCACCTTGCAATGTGGAGAAATTACTGTTTGTGCATTTACAATATTCATTGATTTTTGCCATTGAAAAACGTCCAGAAATGTTTGAAGCTACTGACTGAATGAAAGGAGCTGGCATCTCACTCTCTTTGAATCTTCTTTATCATGCTAAGAGGATCAGGAAAAAGCAAAAAATTTCAGCATTGCACCTTGCAATGCGGAGAAATTACTGTTTGTGCATTTACAATATTCATTGATTTTTGCCATTGAAAAACATCATGTTATTCATATACCAGAAATGTTTGAAGCTACTGACTGAATGAAAAGAGCTGGCATCTCACTCTCTTTAAATCTTCTTTATCATGCTAAGAGGAGCAGGAAAAAGCAAAAAATTTCAGAATTGCACCTTGCAATGTGGAGAAATTACTGTTTGTGCATTTACAATATTCATTGATTTTTGCCATTGAAAAACGTCCAGAAATGTTTGAAGCTACTGACTGAGTGAAAGGAGCTGGCATCTCACTCTCTTTGAATCTTCTTTATCATGCTAAGAGGAGCAGGAAAAAGCAAAAAATTTCAGAATTGCATCTTGCAATGCGGAGAAATTACTGTTTGTGCATTTACAATATTCATTGATTTTTGCCATTGAAAAACATCATGTTATTCATATACCAGAAATGTTTGAAGCTACTGACTGAATGAAAAGAGCTGGCATCTCACTCTCTTTGAATCTTCTTTATCATGCTAAGAGGAGCAGGAAAAAGCAAAAAATTTCAGAATTGCACCTTGCAATGTGGAGAAATTACTGTTTGTGCATTTACAATATTCATTGATTTTTGCCATTGAAAAACATCATGTTATTCATATTCCAGAAATGTTTGAAGCTACTGACTGAATGAAAAGAGCTGGCATCTCACTCTCTTTGAATCTTCTTTATCATGCTAAGAGGAGCAGGAAAAAGCAAAAAATTTCAGAATTGCACCTTGCAATGTGGAGAAATTACTCTTTGTGCATTTACAATATTCATTGATTTTTGCCTTTGAAAAACGTCCAGAAATGTTTGAAGCTACTGACTGAATGAAAGGAGCTGGCATCTCACTCTCTTTGAATCTTCTTTATCATGCTAAGAGGAGCAGGAAAAAGCAAAAAATTTCAGAATTGCACCTTGCAATGCGGAGAAATTACTGTTTGTGCATTTACATTATTCATTGATTTTTGCCATTGAAAAACATCATGTTATTCATAAACCAGAATTGTTTGAAGCTACTGACTGAATGAAAAGAGCTGGCATCTCACTCTCTTTGAATCTTCTTTATCATGCTAAGAGGAGCAGGAAAAAGCAAAAAATTTCAGAATTGCACCTTGCAATGTGGAGAAATTACTGTTTGTGCATTTACAATATTCATTGATTTTTGCCATTGAAAAATGTCCAGAAATGTTTGAAGCTACTGACTGAATGAAAGGGGCTTGCATCTCACTCTCTTTGAATCTTCTTTATCATGCTAAGAGGAGCAGGAAAAAGCAAAAAAATTTCAGAATTGCACCTTGCAATGCGGAGAAATTACTGTTTGTGCATTTACAATATTCATTGATTTTTGCCATTGAAAAACGTCCAGAAATGTTTGAAGCTACTGACTGAATGAAAGGAGCTGGCATCTCACTCTCTTTGAATCTTCTTTATCATGCTAAGAGGAGCAGGAAAAAGCAAAAAATTTCAGAATTGCACCTTGCAATGCGGAGAAATTACTGTTTGTGCATTTACAATATTCATTGATTTTTGCCATTGAAAAACATCATGTTATTCATATACCAGAAATGTTTGAAGCTACTGACTGAATGAAAAGAGCTGGCATCTCACTCTCTTTGAATATTCTTTATCATGCTAAGAGGAGCAGTAAAAAGCAAAAAATTTCAGAATTGCACCTTGCAATGTGGAGAAATTACTGTTTGTGCATTTACAATATTCATTGATTTTTGCCATTGAAAAACGTCCAGAAATGTTTGAAGCTACTGACTGAATGAAAGGAGCTGGCATCTCACTCTCTTTGAATCTTCTTCATCATGCTAAGAGGAGGAGGAAAAAGCAAAAAATTTCAGAATTGCACCTTGCAATGCGGAGAAATTCCTGTTTGTGCATTTACATTATTCATTGATTTTTGCCATTGAAAAACATCATGTTATTCATATACCAGAAATGTTTGAAGCTACTGACTGAATAAAAAGAGCTGGCATCTCACTCTCTTTGAATATTCTTTATCATGCTAAGAGGAGCAGGAAAAAGCAAAAAATTTCAGAATTGCACCTTGCAATGTGGAGAAATTACTGTTTGTGCATTTACAATATTCATTGATTTTTGCCATTGAAAAACGTCCAGAAATGTTTGAAGCTACTGACTGAATGAAAAGAGCTGGCATCTCACTCTCTTTGAATCTTCTTTATCATGCTAAGAGGAGCAGGAAAAAGCAAAAAATTTCAGAATTGCACCTTGCAATGTGGAGAAATTACTGTTTGTGCATTTACAATATTCATTGATTTTTGCCATTGAAAAACGTCCAGAAATGTTTGAAGCTACTGACTGAATGAAAGGAGCTGGCATCTCACTCTCCTTGAATCTTCTTTATCATGCTAAGAGGAGCAGGAAAAAGCAAAAAATTTCAGAATTACACCTTGCAATGCGGAGAAATTACTGTTTGTGCATTTACCATATTCATTGATTTTTGCCATTGAAAAACATCATGTTATTCATACACCAGAAATGTTTGAAGCTACTGACTGAATGAAAAGAGCTGGCATCTCACTCTCTTTGAATCTTCTTTATCATGCTAAGAGGAGCAGGAAAAAGCAAAAAATTTCAGAATTGCACCTTGCAATGCGGAGAAATTACTGTTTGTGCATTTACAATATTCATTGATTTTTGCCATTGAAAAACATCATGTTATTCATATACCAGAAATGTTTGAAGCTACTGACTGAATGAAAAGAGCTGGCATCTCATTCTCTTTGAATCTTCTTTATCATGCTAAGAGGAGCAGGAAAAAGCAAAAAATTTCAGAATTGCACCTTGCAATGTGGAGAAATTACTGTTTGTGCATTTACAATATTCATTGATTTTTGCCATTGAAAAACGTCCAGAAATGTTTGAAGCTACTGACTGAATGAAAGGAGCTGGCATCTCACTCTCTTTGAATCTTCTTTATCATGCTAAGAGGAGCAGGAAAAAGCAAAAAATTTCAGAATTGCACCTTGCAATGCGGAGAAATTACTGTTTGTGCATTTACAATATTCATTGATTTTTGCCATTGAAAAACATCATGTTATTCATATACCAGAAATGTTTGAAGCTACTGACTGAATGAAAAGAGCTGGCATCTCACTCTCTTTGAATCTTCTTTATCATGCTAAAAGGAGCAGGAAAAAGCAAAAAATTTTAGAATTGCACCTTGCAATGTGGAGAAATTACTGTTTGTGCATTTACAATATTCATTGTTTTTTGCCATTGAAAAACGTCCAGAAATGTTTGAAGCTACTGACTGAATGAAAGGAGCTGGCATCTCACTCTCTTTGAATCTTCTTTATCATGCTAAGAGGAGCAGGAAAAAGCAAAAAAATTCAGAATTGCACCTTGCAATGCGGAGAAATTACTGTTTGTGCATTTACAATATTCATTGATTTTTGCCATTGAAAAACATCATGTTATTCATATACCAGAAATGTTTGAAGCTACTGACTGAATGAAAGGAGCTGGCATCTCACTCTCTTTGAATCTTCTTTATCATGCTAAGAGGAGCAGGAAAAAGCAAAAAATTTCAGAATTGCACCTTGCAGTGCGGAGAAATGACTGTTTGTGCATTTACAATATTCATTGATTTTTGCCATTGAAAAACATCATGTTATTCATATACCAGAAATGTTTGAAGCTACTGACTGAATGAAAAGAGCTGGCATCTCACTCTCTTTGAATCTTCTTTATCATGCTAAGAGGAGCAGGAAAAAGCAAAAAATTTCAGAATTGCACCTTGCAATGCGGAGAAATTACTGTTTGTGCATTTACAATATTCATTGATTTTTGCCATTGAAAAACATCATGTTATTCATATACCAGAAATGTTTGAAGATACTGACTGAATGAAAAGAGCTGGCATCTCACTCTCTTTGAATCTTCTTTATAATGCTAAGAGGAGCAGGAAAAAGCAAAAAATTTTAGAATTGCACCTTGCAATGTGGAGAAATTACTGTTTGTACATTTACAATATTCATTGATTTTTGCCATTGAAAGACGTCCAGAAATGTTTGAAGCTACTTACTGAATGAAAGGAGCTGGCATCTCACTCTCTTTGAATCTTCTTTATCATGCTAAGAGGAGCAGGAAAAAGCAAAAAATTTCAGAATTGCACCTTGCAATGCGGAGAAATTACTGTTTGTGCATTTACAATATTCATTGATTTTTGCCATTGAAAAACATCATGTTATTCATATACCAGAAATGTTTGAAGCTACTGACTGAATGAAAAGAGCTGGCATCTCACTCTCTTTGAATCTTCTTTATCATGCTAAAAGGAGCAGGAAAAAGCAAAAAATTTCAGAATTGCACCTTGCAATGTGGAGAAATTACTGTTTGTGCATTTACAATATTCATTGTTTTTTGCCATTGAAAAACGTCCAGAAATGTTTGAAGCTACTGACTGAATGAAAGGAGCTGGCATCTCACTCTCTTTGAATCTTCTTTATCATGCTAAGAGGAGTAGGAAAAAGCAAAAAATTTCAGAATTGCACCTTGCAATGCGGAGAAATTACTGTTTGTGCATTTACAATATTCATTGATTTTTGCCATTGAAAAACATCATGTTATTCATATACCAGAAATGTTTGAAGCAACTGACTGAATGAAAGGAGCTGGCATCTCACTCTCTTTGAATCTTCTTTATCATGCTAAGAGGAGCAGGAAAAAGCAAAAAATTTCAGAATTGCACCTTGCAATGTGGAGAAATTACTGTTTGTGCATTTACAATATTCATTGATTTTTGCCATTGAAAAACGTCCAGAAATGTTTGAAGCTACTGACTGAATGAAAGGAGCTGGCATCTCACTCTCTTTGAATCTTCTTTATCATGCTAAGAGGAGCAGGAAAAAGCAAAAAATTTCAGAATTGCACCTTGCAATGCGAAGAAATTACTGTTTGTGCATTTACAATATTCATTGATTTTTGCCATTGAAAAACATCATGTTATTCATATACCAGAAATGTTTGAAGCTACTGACTGAATGAAAAGAGCTGGCATCTCACTCTCTTTGAATCTTCTTTATCATGCTAAGAGGAGCAGGAAAAAGCAAAAAATTTCAGAATTGCACCTTGCAATGCGGAGAAATTACTGTTTGTGCATTTACAATATTCATTGATTTTTGCCATTGAAAAACATCATGTTATTCATATACCAGAAATGTTTGAAGCTACTGACTGAATGAAAAGAACTGGCATCTCACTCTCTTTAAATCTTCTTTATCATGCTAAGAGGAGCAGGAAAAAGCAAAAAATTTCAGAATTGCACCTTGCAATGTGGAGAAATTACTGTTTGTGCATTTACAATATTCATTGATTTTTGCCATTGAAAAACGTCCAGAAATGTTTGAAGCTACTGACTGAGTGAAAGGAGCTGGCATCTCACTCTCTTTGAATCTTCTTTATCATGCTAAGAGGAGCAGGAAAAAGCAAAAAATTTCAGAATTGCACCTTGCAATGCGGAGAAATTACTGTTTGTGCATTTACAATATTCATTGATTTTTGCCATTGAAAAACATCATGTTATTCATATACCAGAAATGTTTGAAGCTACTGACTGAATGAAAAGAGCTGGCATCTCACTCTCTTTGAATCTTCTTTATCATGCTA
Source organism: Phyllobates terribilis (assembly GCF_046119375.1). Lineage (NCBI taxonomy): Eukaryota > Metazoa > Chordata > Amphibia > Anura > Dendrobatidae > Phyllobates > Phyllobates terribilis. Next base: position 686,226 of record NW_027363437.1, read on the forward strand.
AGAGGAGCAGGAAAAAGCAAAAAATTTCAGAATTGCACCTTGCAATGTGGAGAAATTACTGTTTGTGCATTTACAATATTCATTGATTTTTGCCATTGAAAAACGTCCAGAAATGTTTGAAGCTACTGACTGAATGAAAGGAGCTGGCATCTCACTCTCTTTGAATCTTCTTTATCATGCTAAGAGGAGCAGGAAAAAGCAAAAAATTTCAGAATTGCACCTTGCAATGCGGAGAAATTACTGTTTGTGCATTTACAATATTCATTGATTTTTGCCATTGAAAAACATCATGTTATTCATATACCAGAAATGTTTGAAGCTACTGACTGAATGAAAAGAGCTGGCATCTCACTCTCTTTGAATATTCTTTATCATGCTAAGAGGAGCAGGAAAAAGCAAAAAATTTCAGAATTGCACCTGGCAATGTGGAGAAATTACTGTTTGTGCATTTACAGTATTCATTGATTTTTGCCATTGAAAAACGTCCAGAAATGTTTGAAGCTACTGACTGAATGAAAGGAGCTGGCATCTCACTCTCTTTGAATCTTCTTTATCATGCTAAGAGGAGCAGGAAAAAGCAAAAAATTTCAGAATTGCACCTTGCAATGCGGAGAAATTACTGTTTGTGCATTTACAATATTCATTGATTTTTGCCATTGAAAAAAATCATGTTATTCATATACCAGAAATGTTTGAAGCTACTGACTGAATGAAAAGAGCTGGCATCTCACTCTCTTTGAATCTTCTTTATCATGCTAAGAGGAGCAGGAAAAAGCAAAAAATTTCAGAATTGCACCTTGCAATGCGGAGAAATTACTGTTTGTGCATTTACAATATTCATTGATTTTTGCCATTGAAAAACATCATGTTATTCATATACCAGAAATGTTTGAAGCTACTGACTGAATGAAAAGAGCTGGCATCTCACTCTCTTTGAATCTTCTTTATCATGCTAAGAGGAGCAGGAAAAAGCAAAAAATTTCAGAATTGCACCTTGCAATGTGGAGAAATTACTGTTTGTGCATTTACAATATTCATTGATTTTTGCCATTGAAAAACGTCCAGAAATGTTTGTAGCTACTGTCTGAATGAAAGGAGCTGGCATCTCACTCTCTTTGAATCTTCTTTATCATGCTAAGAGGAGCAGGAAAAAGCAAAAAATTTCAGAATTGCACCTTGCAATGCGGAGAAATTACTGTTAGTGCATTTACAATATTCATTGATTTTTGCCATTGAAAAACATCATGTTATTCATATTCCAGAAATGTTTGAAGCTACTGACTGAATGAAAAGAGCTGGCATCTCACTCTCTTTGAATCTTCTTTATCATGCTAAGAGGAGCAGGAAAAGGCAAAAAATTTCAGAATTGCACCTTGCAATGTGGAGAAATTACTGTTTGTGCATTTACAATATTCATTGATTTTTGCCTTTGAAAAACGTCCAGAAATGTTTGAAGCTACTGACTGAATGAAAGGAGCTGGCATCTCACTCTCTTTGAATCTTCTTTATCATGCTAAGAGGAGCAGGAAATAGCAAAAAATTTCAGAATTGCACCTTGCAATGCGGAGAAATTACTGTTTGTGCATTTACATTATTCATTGATTTTTGCCATTGAAAAACATCATGTTATTCATAAACCAGAATTGTTTGAAGCTACTGACTGAATGAAAAGAGCTGGCATCTCACTCTCTTTGAATCTTCTTTATCATGCTAAGAGGAGCAGGAAAAAGCAAAAAATTTCAGAATTGCACCTTGCAATGTGGAGAAATTACTGTTTGTGCATTTACAATATTCATTGATTTTTGCCATTGAAAAATGTCCAGAAATGTTTGAAGCTACTGACTGAATGAAAGGGGCTTGCATCTCACTCTCTTTGAATCTTCTTTATCATGCTAAGAGGAGCAGGAAAAGGCAAAAAAATTTCAGAATTGCACCTTGCAATGCGGAGAAATTATTGTTTGTGCATTTACAATATTCATTGATTTTTGCCATTGAAAAACATCATGTTATTCATATACCAGAAATGTTTGAAGCTACTGACTGAATGAAAAGAGCTGGCATCTCACTTTCTTTGAATCTTCTTTATCATGCTAAGAGGAGCAGGAAAAAGCAAAAAATTTCAGAATTGCACCTTGCAATGCGGAGAAATTACTGTTTGTGCATTTACAATATTCATTGATTTTTGCCATTGAAAAACATCACATTATTCATATTCCAGAAATGTTTGAAGCTACTGACTGAATGAAAAGAGCTGGCATCTCACTCTCTTTGAATCTTCTTTATCATGCTAAGAGGAGCAGGAAAAAGCAAAAAATTTCAGAATTGCACCTTGCAATGTGGAGAAATTACTGTTTGTGCATTTACAATATTCATTGATTTTTGCCTTTGAAAAACGTCCAGAAATGTTTGAAGCTACTGACTGAATGAAAGGAGCTGGCATCTCACTCTCTTTGAATCTTCTTTATCATGCTAAGAGGAGAAGGAAAAAGCAAAAAATTTCAGAATTGCACCTTGCAATGCGGAGAAATTACTGTTTGTGCATTTACATTATTCATTGATTTTTGCCTTTGAAAAACATCATGTTATTCATAAACCAGAATTGTTTGAAGCTACTGACTGAATGAAAGGAGCTTGCATCTCACTCTCTTTGAATCTTCTTTATCATGCTAAGAGGAGCAGGAAAAAGCAAAAAAATTTCAGAATTGCACCTTGCAATGCGGAGAAATTACTGTTTGTGCATTTACAATATTCATTGATTTTTGAAATTGAAAAACATCATGTTATTCATATACCAGAAATGTTTGAAGCTACTGACTGAATGAAAAGAGCTGGCATCTCACTTTCTTTGAATCTTCTTTATCATGCTAAGAGGAGCAGGAAAAAGCAAAAAATTTCTGAATTGCACCTTGCAATGTGGAGAAATTACTGTTTGTGCATTTACAATATTCATTGATTTTTGCCATTGAAAAACGTCCAGAAATGTTTGAAGCTACTGACTGAATGAAAGGAGCTGGCATCTCACTCTCTTTGAATCTTCTTTATCATGCTAAGAGGAGCAGGAAAAAGCAAAAAATTTCAGAATTGCACCTTGCAATGCGGAGAAATTACTGTTTGTGCATTTACAATATTCATTGATTTTTGCCATTGAAAAACATCATGTTATTCATATACCAGAAATGTTTGAAGCTACTGACTGAATGAAAAGAGCTGGCATCTCACTCTCTGTGAATATTCTTTATCATGCTAAGAGGAGCAGGAAAAAGCAAAAAATTTCAGAATTGCACCTTGCAATGTGGAGAAATTACTGTTTGTGCATTTACAATATTCATTGATTTTTGCCATTGAAAAACGTCCAGAAATGTTTGAAGCTACTGACTGAATGAAAGGAGCTGGCATCTCACTCTCTTTGAATCTTCTTTATCATGCTAAGAGGAGCAGGAAAAAGCAAAAAATTTCAGAATTGCACCTTGCAATGCGGAGAAATGACTGTTTGTGCATTTACAATATTCATTGATTTTTGCCATTGAAAAACATCATGTTATTCATATACCAGAAATGTTTGAAGCTACTGACTGAATGAAAAGAGCTGGCATCTCACTCTCTTTGAATCTTCTTTATCATGCTAAGAGGAGCAGGAAAAAGCAAAAAATTTCAGAATTGCACCTTGCAATGTGGAGAAATTACTGTTTGTGCATTTACAATATTCATTGATTTTTGCCATTGAAAAACGTCCAGAAATGTTTGAAGCTACTGACTGAATGAAAGGAGCTGGCATCTCACTCTCCTTGAATCTTCTTTATCATGCTAAGAGGAGCAGGAAAAAGCAAAAAATTTCAGAATTACACCTTGCAATGCGGAGAAATTACTGTTTGTGCATTTACAATATTCATTGATTTTTGCCATTGAAAAACATCATGTTATTCATATACCAGAAATGTTTGAAGCTACTGACTGAATGATAAGAGCTGGCATCTCACTCTCTTTGAATCTTCTTTATCATGCTAAGAGGAGCAGGAAAAAGCAAAAAATTTCAGAATTGCACCTTGCAATGCGGAGAAATTACTGTTTGTGCATTTACAATATTCATTGATTTTTGCCATTGAAAAACATCATGTTATTCATATACCAGAAATGTTTGAAGCTACTGACTGAATGAAAAGAGCTGGCATCTCACTCTCTTTGAATCTTCTTTATCATGCTAAGAGAAGCAGGAAAAAGCAAAAAATTTCAGAATTGCACCTTGCAATGTGGAGAAATTACTGTTTGTGCATTTACAATATTCATTGATTTTTGCCATTGAAAAACGTCCAGAAATGTTTGAAGCTACTGACTGAATGAAAGGAGCTGGCATCTCACTCTCTTTGAATATTCTTTATCATGCTAAGAGGAGCAGGAAAAAGCAAAAAATTTCAGAATTGCACCTTGCAATGCGGAGAAATTACTGTTTGTGCATTTACAATATTCATTGATTTTTGCCATTGAAAAACATCATGTTATTCATATACCAGAAATGTTTGAAGCTACTGACTGAATGAAAAGAGCTGGCATCTCACTCTCTTTGAATCTTCTTTATCATGCTAAAAGGAGCAGGAAAAAGCAAAAAATTTCAGAATTGCACCTTGCAATGTGGAGAAATTACTGTTTGTGCATTTACAATATTCATTGTTTTTTGCCATTGAAAAACGTCCAGAAATGTTTGAAGCTACTGACTGAATGAAAGGAGCTGGCATCTCACTCTCTTTGAATCTTCTTTATCATGCTAAGAGGAGCAGGAAAAAGCAAAAAATTTCAGAATTGCACCTTGCAATGCGGAGAAATTACTGTTTGTGCATGTACAATATTCATTGATTTTTGCCATTGAAAAACATCATGTTATTCATATACCAGAAATGTTTGAAGCTACTGACTGAATGAAAAGAGCTGGCATCTCACTCTCTTTGAATCTTCTTTATCATGCTAAAAGGAGCAGGAAAAAGCAAAAAATTTCAGAATTGCACCTTGCAATGTGGAGAAATTACTGTTTGTGCATTTACAATATTCATTGTTTTTTGCCATTGAAAAACGTCCAGAAATGTTTGAAGCTACTGACTGAATGAAAGGAGCTGGCATCTCACTCTCTTTGAATCTTCTTTATCATGCTAAGAGGAGCAGGAAAAAGCAAAAAATTTCAGAATTGCACCTTGCAATGCGGAGAAATTACTGTTTGTGCATTTACAATATTCATTGATTTTTGCCATTGAAAAAAATCATGTTATTCATATACCAGAAATGTTTGAAGCTACTGACTGAATGAAAAGAGCTGGCATCTCACTCTCTTTGAATCTTCTTTATCATGCTAAGAGGAGCAGGAAAAAGCAAAAAATTTCAGAATTGCACCTTGCAATGTGGAGAAATTACTGTTTGTGCATTTACAATATTCAATGATTTTTGCCTTTGAAAAACGTCCAGAAATGTTTGAAGCTACTGACTGAATGAAAGGAGCTGGCATCTTACTCTCTTTGAATCTTCTTTATCATGCTAAGAGGAGCAGGAAAAAGCAAAAAATTTCAGAATTGCACCTTGCAATTCGGAGAAATTACTGTTTGTGCATTTACATTATTCATTGATTTTTGCCATTGAAAAACATCATGTTATTCATAAACCAGAATTGTTTGAAGCTACTGACTGAATGAAAAGAGCTGGCATCTCACTCTCTTTGAATCTTCTTTATCATGCTAAGAGGAGCAGTAAAAAGCAAAAAATTTCAGAATTGCACGTTGCAATGTGGAGAAATTACTGTTTGTGCATTTACAATATTCATTGATTTTTGCCATTGAAAAACGTCCAGAAATGTTTGAAGCTACTGACTGAATGAAAGGAGCTGGCATCTCACTCTCTTTGAATCTTCTTTATCATGCTAAGAGGAGCAGGAAAAAGCAAAAAATTTCAGAATTGCACCTTGCAATGCGGAGAAATTACTGTTTGTGCATTTACAATATTCATTGATTTTTGCCATTGAAAAAAATCATGTTATTCATATACCAGAAATGTTTGAAGCTACTGACTGAATGAAAAGAGCTGGCATCTCACTCTCTTTGAATCTTCTTTATCATGCTAATAGGAGCAGGAAAAAGCAAAAAATTTCGGAATTGCACCTTGCAATGCGGAGAAATTACTGTTTGTGCATTTACAATATTCATTGATTTTTGCCATTGAAAAACATCATGTTATTCATATACCAGAAATGTTTGAAGCTACTGACTGAATGAAAGGAGCTGGCATCTCAATCTCTTTGAATCTTCTTTATCATGCTAAGAGGAGCAGGAAAAAGCAAAAAATTTCAGAATTGCACCTTGCAATGCGGAGAAATTACTGTTTGTGCATTTACAATATTCATTGATTTTTGCCATTGAAAAACATCATGTTATTCATATACCAGAAATGTTTGAAGCTACTGACTGAATGAAAGGAGCTGGCATCTCACTCTCTTTGAATCTTCTTTATCATGCTAAGAGGAGCAGGAAAAAGCAAAAAATTTCAGAATTGCACCTGGCAATGTGGAGAAATTACTGTTTGTGCATTTACAATATTCATTGATTTTTGCCATTGAAAAACGTCCAGAAATGTTTGAAGCTACTGACTGAATGAAAGGAGCTGGCATCTCACTCTCTTTGAATCTTCTTTATCATGCTAAGAGGAGCAGGAAAAAGCAAAAAATTTCAGAATTGCACTTTGCAATGCGGAGAAATTACTGTTTGTGCATTTACAATATTCATTGATTTTTGCCATTGAAAAACATCATGTTATTCATATACCAGAAATGTTTGAAGCTACTGACTGAATGAAAAGAGCTGGCATCTCACTCTCTTTGTACCTTCTTTATCATGCTAAGAGGAGCAGGAAAAAGCAAAAAATTTCAGAATTGCACCTTGCAATGTGGAGAAATTAATGTTTGTGCATTTACATTATTCATTGATTTTTGCCATTGAAAAACATCATGTTATTCATAAACCAGAATTGTTTGAAGCTACTGACTGAATGAAAAGAGCTGGCATCTCACTCTCTTTGAATCTTCTTTATCATGGTAAGAGGAGCAGGAAAAAGCAAAAAATTTCAGAATTGCACCTTGCAATGTGGAGAAATTACTGTTTGTGCATTTACAATATTCATTGATTTTTCCATTGAAAAACGTCCAGAAATGTTTGAAGCTACTGACTGAATGAAAGGAGCTGGCATCTCACTCTCTTTGAATCTTCTTTATCATGCTAAGAGGAGCAGGAAAAGGCAAAAAATTTCAGAATTGCACCTTGCAATGCGGAGAAATGACTATTTGTGCATTTACAATATTCATTGATTTTTGCCATTGAAAAACATCATGTTATTCATATACCAGAAATGTTTGAAGCTACTGACTGAATGAAAAGAGATGACATCTCACTCTCTTTGAATCTTATTTATCATGCTAAGAGGAGCAGGAAAAAGCAAAAAATTTCAGAATTGCACCTTGCAATGTGGAGAAATTACTGTTTGTGCATTTACAATATTCATTGATTTTTGCCATTGAAAAACGTCCAGAAATGTTTGAAGCTACTGACTGAATGAAAGGAGCTGGCATCTCACTCTCTTTGAATCTTCTTTATCATGCTAAGAGGAGCAGGAAAAAGCAAAAAATTTCAGAATTGCACCTTGCAATGCGGAGAAATTACTGTTTGTGCATTTACAATATTCATTGATTTTTGCCATTGAAAAACATCATGTTATTCATATACCAGAAATGTTTGAAGCTACTGACTGAATGAAAAGAGCTGGCATCTCACTCTCTTTGAATCTTCTTTATCATGCTAAGAGGAGCAGGAAAAAGCAAAAAATTTCAGAATTGCACCTTGCAATGCGGAGAAATTACTGTTTGTGCATTTACAATATTCATTGATTTTTGCCATTGAAAAACATCATGTTATTCATATACCAGAAATGTTTGAAGCTACTGACTGAATGAAAAGAGCTGGCATCTCACTCTCTTTGAATCTTCTTTATCATGCTAAGAGGAGCAGGAAAAAGCAAAAAATTTCAGAATTGCACCTTGCAATGTGGAGAAATTACTGTTTGTGCATTTACAATATTCATTGATTTTTGCCATTGAAAAACGTCCAGAAATGTTTGAAGCTACTGACTGAATGAAAGGAGCTGGCATCTCACTTTCTTTGAATCTTCTTTATCATGCTAAGAGGAGCAGGAAAAAGCAAAACATTTCAGAATTGCACCTTGCAATGCGGAGATATTACTGTTTGTGCATTTACAATATTCATTGATTTTTGCCATTGAAAAAAATCATGTTATTCATATACCAGAAATGTTTGAAGCTACTGACTGAATGAAAGGAGCTGGCATCTCACTCTCTTTGAATCTTCTTTATCATGCTAAGAGGAGCAGGAAAAAGCAAAAAATTTCAGAATTGCACCTTGCAATGCGGAGAAATTACTGTTTGTGCATTTACAATCTTCATTGATTTTTGCCATTGAAAAACATCATGTTATTCATATACCAGAAATGTTTGAAGCTACTGACTGAATGAAAAGAGCTGGCATCTCACTCTCTTTGAATCTTCTTTATCATGCTAAGAGGAGCAGGAAAAAGCAAAAAATTTCAGAATTGCACCTTGCAATGTGGAGAAATTACTGTTTGTGCATTTACAATATTCATTGATTTTTGCCATTGAAAAACGTCCAGAAATGTTTGAAGCTACTGACTGAATGAAAGGAGCTGGCATCTCACTCTCTTTGAATCTTCTTTATCATGCTAAGAGGAGCAGGAAAAAGCAAAAAATATCAGAATTGCACCTTGCAATGCGGAGAAATTACTGTTTGTGCATTTACAATATTCATTGATTTTTGCCATTGAAAAACATCATGTTATTCATATACCAGAAATGTTTGAAGCTACTGACTGAATGAAAAGAGCTGGCATCTCACTCTCTTTGAATCTTCTTTATCATGCTAAAAGGAGCAGGAAAAAGCAAAAAATTTCAGAATTGCACCTTGCAATGTGGAGAAATTACTGTTTGTGCATTTACAATATTCATTGATTTTTGCCATTGAAAAACGTCCAGAAATGTTTGAAGCTACTGACTGAATGAAAGGAGCTGGCATCTCACTCTCTTTGAATCTTCTTTATCATGCTAAGAGGAGCAGGAAAAAGCAAAAAATTTCAGAATTTCACCTTGCAATGCGGAGAAATTACTGTTTGTGCATTTACAATATTCATTGATTTTTGCCATTGAAAAACATCATGTTATTCATATACCAGAAATGTTTGAAGCTACTGACTGAATGAAAAGAGCTGGCATCTCACTCTCTTTGAATCTTCTTTATCATGCTAAGAGGAGCAGGAAAAAGCAAAAAATTTCAGAATTGCACCTTGCATTGTGGAGAAATTACTGTTTGTGCATTTACAATATTCATTGATTTTTGCCATTGAAAAACGTCCAGAAATGTTTGAAGCTACTGACTGAATGAAAGGAGCTGGCATATCACTCTCTTTGAATCTTCTTTATCATGCTAAGAGGAGCAGGAAAAAGCAAAAAAATTCAGAATTGCTCCTTGCAATGCGGAGAAATTACTGTTTGTGCATTTACAATATTCATTGATTTTTGCCATTGAAAAACATCATGTTATTCATATACCAGAAATGTTTGAAGCTACTGACTGAATGAAAGGAGCTGGCATATCACTCTCTTTGAATCTTCTTTATCATGCTAAGAGGAGCAGGAAAAAGCAAAAAAATTCAGAATTGCTCCTTGCAATGCGGAGAAATTACTGTTTGTGCATTTACAATATTCATTGATTTTTGCCATTGAAAAACATCATGTTATTCATATACCAGAAATGTTTGAAGCTACTGACTGAATGAAAAGAGCTGGCATCTCACTCTCTTTGAATCTTCTTTATCATGCTAAGAGGAGCAGGAAAAAGCAAAAAATTTCAGAATTGCACCTTGCAATGTGGAGAAATTACTGTTTGTGCCTTTACAATATTCATTGATTTTTGCCATTGAAAAACGTCCAGAAATGTTTGAAGCTACTGACTGAATGAACGGAGCTGGCATCTCACGCTCTTTGTATCTTCTTTATCATGCTAAGAGGAGCAGGAAAAAGCAAAAAATTTCAGAATTGCACCTTGCAATGCGGAGAAATTACTGTTTGTGCATTTACAATATTCATTGATTTTTGCCTTTGAAAAACGTCCAGAAATGTTTGAAGCTACTGACTGAATGAAAGGAGCTGGCATCTCACTCTCTTTGAATCTTCTTTATCATGCTAAGAGGAGCAGGAAAAAGCAAAAAATTTCAGAATTGCACCTTGCAATGCGGAGAAATTACTGTTTGTGCATTTACATTATTCATTGATTTTTGCCATTGAAAAACATCATGTTATTCATAAACCAGAATTGTTTGAAGCTACTGACTGAATGAAAAGAGCTGGCATCTCACTCTCTTTGAATCTTCTTTATCATGCTAAGAGGAGCAGGAAAAAGCAAAAAATTTCAGAATTGCACCTTGCAATGTGGAGAAATTACTGTTTGTGCATTTACAATATTCATTGATTTTTGCCATTGAAAAACATCATGTTATTCATATACCAGAAATGTTTGAAGCTACTGACTGAATGAAAAGAGCTGGCATCTCACTCTCTTTGAATCTTCTTTATCATGCTAAGAGAAGCAGGAAAAAGCAAAAAATTTCAGAATTGCACCTTGCAATGTGGAGAAATTACTGTTTGTGCATTTACAATATTCATTGATTTTTGCCATTGAAAAACGTCCAGAAATGTTTGAAGCTACTGACTGAATGAAAGGAGCTGGCATCTCACTCTCTTTGAATATTCTTTATCATGCTAAGAGGAGCAGGAAAAAGCAAAAAATTTCAGAATTGCACCTTGCAATGCGGAGAAATTACTGTTTGTGCATTTACAATATTCATTGATTTTTGCCATTGAAAAACATCATGTTATTCATATACCAGAAATGTTTGAAGATACTGACTGAATGAAAAGAGCTGGCATCTCACTCTCTTTGAATTTTCTTTATCATGCTAAAAGGAGCAGGAAAAAGCAAAAAATTTCAGAATTGCACCTTGCAATGTGGAGAAATTACTGTTTGTGCATTTACAATATTCATTGTTTTTTGCCATTGAAAAACGTCCAGAAATGTTTGAAGCTACTGACTGAATGAAAGGAGCTGGCATCTCACTCTCTTTGAATCTTCTTTATCATGCTAAGAGGAGCAGGAAAAAGCAAAAAATTTCAGAATTGCACCTTGCAATGCGGAGAAATTACTGTTTGTGCATTTACAATATTCATTGATTTTTGCCATTGAAAAACATCATGTTATTCATATACCAGAAATGTTTGAAGCTACTGACTGAATGAAAAGAGCTGGCATCTCACTCTCTTTGAATCTTCTTTATCATGCTAAAAGGAGCAGGAAAAAGCAAAAAATTTCAGAATTGCACCTTGCAATGTGGAGAAATTACTGTTTGTGCATTTACAATATTCATTGTTTTTTGCCATTGAAAAACGTCCAGAAATGTTTGAAGCTACTGACTGAATGAAAGGAGCTGGCATCTCACTCTCTTTGAATCTTCTTTATCATGCTAAGAGGAGCAGGAAAAAGCAAAAAATTTCAGAATTGCACCTTGCAATGCGGAGAAATTACTGTTTGTGCATTTACAATATTCATTGATTTTTGCCATTGAAAAAAATCATGTTATTCATATACCAGAAATGTTTGAAGCTACTGACTGAATGAAAAGAGCTGGCATCTCACTCTCTTTGAATCTTCTTTATCATGCTAAGAGGAGCAGGAAAAAGCAAAAAATTTCAGAATTGCACCTTGCAATGCGGAGAAATTACTGTTTGTGCATTTACAATATTCATTGATTTTTGCCATTGAAAAACATCATGTTATTCATATACCAGAAATGTTTGAAGCTACTGACTGAATGAAAAGAGCTGGCATCTCACTCTCTTTGAATCTTCTTTATCATGCTAAGAGGAGCAGGAAAAAGCAAAAAATTTCAGAATTGCACCTTGCAATGTGGAGAAATTACTGTTTGTGCATTTACAATATTCAATGATTTTTGCCTTTGAAAAACGTCCAGAAATGTTTGAAGCTACTGACTGAATGAAAGGAGCTGGCATCTTACTCTCTTTGAATCTTCTTTATCATGCTAAGAGGAGCAGGAAAAAGCAAAAAATTTCAGAATTGCACCTTGCAATGCGGAGAAATTACTGTTTGTGCATTTACATTATTCATTGATTTTTGCCATTGAAAAACATCATGTTATTCATAAACCAGAATTGTTTGAAGCTACTGACTGAATGAAAAGAGCTGGCATCTCACTCTCTTTGAATCTTCTTTATCATGCTAAGAGGAGCAGTAAAAAGCAAAAAATTTCAGAATTGCACGTTGCAATGTGGAGAAATTACTGTTTGTGCATTTACAATATTCATTGATTTTTGCCATTGAAAAACGTCCAGAAATGTTTGAAGCTACTGACTGAATGAAAGGAGCTGGCATCTCACTCTCTTTGAATCTTCTTTATCATGCTAAGAGGAGCAGGAAAAAGCAAAAAATTTCAGAATTGCACCTTGCAATGCGGAGAAATTACTGTTTGTGCATTTACAATATTCATTGATTTTTGCCATTGAAAAAAATCATGTTATTCATATACCAGAAATGTTTGAAGCTACTGACTGAATGAAAAGAGCTGGCATCTCACTCTCTTTGAATCTTCTTTATCATGCTAATAGGAGCAGGAAAAAGCAAAAAATTTCGGAATTGCACCTTGCAATGCGGAGAAATTACTGTTTGTGCATTTACAATATTCATTGATTTTTGCCATTGAAAAACATCATGTTATTCATATACCAGAAATGTTTGAAGCTACTGACTGAATGAAAGGAGCTGGCATCTCAATCTCTTTGAATCTTCTTTATCATGCTAAGAGGAGCAGGAAAAAGCAAAAAATTTCAGAATTGCACCTTGCAATGCGGAGAAATTACTGTTTGTGCATTTACAATATTCATTGATTTTTGCCATTGAAAAACATCATGTTATTCATATACCAGAAATGTTTGAAGCTACTGACTGAATGAAAGGAGCTGGCATCTCACTCTCTTTGAATCTTCTTTATCATGCTAAGAGGAGCAGGAAAAAGCAAAAAATTTCAGAATTGCACCTGGCAATGTGGAGAAATTACTGTTTGTGCATTTACAATATTCATTGATTTTTGCCATTGAAAAACGTCCAGAAATGTTTGAAGCTACTGACTGAATGAAAGGAGCTGGCATCTCACTCTCTTTGAATCTTCTTTATCATGCTAAGAGGAGCAGGAAAAAGCAAAAAATTTCAGAATTGCACCTTGCAATGCGGAGAAATTACTGTTTGTGCATTTACAATATTCATTGATTTTTGCCATTGAAAAACATCATGTTATTCATATACCAGAAATGTTTGAAGCTACTGACTGAATGAAAAGAGCTGGCATCTCACTCTCTTTGTACCTTCTTTATCATGCTAAGAGGAGCAGGAAAAAGCAAAAAATTTCAGAATTGCACCTTGCAATGTGGAGAAATTAATGTTTGTGCATTTACATTATTCATTGATTTTTGCCATTGAAAAACATCATGTTATTCATAAACCAGAATTGTTTGAAGCTACTGACTGAATGAAAAGAGCTGGCATCTCACTCTCTTTGAATCTTCTTTATCATGCTAAGAGGAGCAGGAAAAAGCAAAAAATTTCAGAATTGCACCTTGCAATGTGGAGAAATTACTGTTTGTGCATTTACAATATTCATTGATTTTTCCATTGAAAAACGTCCAGAAATGTTTGAAGCTACTGACTGAATGAAAGGAGCTGGCATCTCACTCTCTTTGAATCTTCTTTATCATGCTAAGAGGAGCAGGAAAAGGCAAAAAATTTCAGAATTGCACCTTGCAATGCGGAGAAATGACTGTTTGTGCATTTACAATATTCATTGATTTTTGCCATTGAAAAACATCATGTTATTCATATACCAGAAATGTTTGAAGCTACTGACTGAATGAAAAGAGATGGCATCTCACTCTCTTTGAATCTTATTTATCATGCTAAGAGGAGCAGGAAAAAGCAAAAAATTTCAGAATTGCACCTTGCAATGTGGAGAAATTACTGTTTGTGCATTTACAATATTCATTGATTTTTGCCATTGAAAAACGTCCAGAAATGTTTGAAGCTACTGACTGAATGAAAGGAGCTGGCATCTCACTCTCTTTGAATCTTCTTTATCATGCTAAGAGGAGCAGGAAAAAGCAAAAAATTTCAGAATTGCACCTTGCAATGCGGAGAAATTACTGTTTGTGCATTTACAATATTCATTGATTTTTGCCATTGAAAAACATCATGTTATTCATATACCAGAAATGTTTGAAGCTACTGACTGAATGAAAAGAGCTGGCATCTCACTCTCTTTGAATCTTCTTTATCATGCTAAGAGGAGCAGGAAAAAGCAAAAAATTTCAGAATTGCACCTTGCAATGCGGAGAAATTACTGTTTGTGCATTTACAATATTCATTGATTTTTGCCATTGAAAAACATCATGTTATTCATATACCAGAAATGTTTGAAGCTACTGACTGAATGAAAAGAGCTGGCATCTCACTCTCTTTGAATCTTCTTTATCATGCTAAGAGGAGCAGGAAAAAGCAAAAAATTTCAGAATTGCACCTTGCAATGTGGAGAAATTACTGTTTGTGCATTTACAATATTCATTGATTTTTGCCATTGAAAAACGTCCAGAAATGTTTGAAGCTACTGACTGAATGAAAGGAGCTGGCATCTCACTTTCTTTGAATCTTCTTTATCATGCTAAGAGGAGCAGGAAAAAGCAAAAAATTTCAGAATTGCACCTTGCAATGCGGAGAAATTACTGTTTGTGCATTTACAATATTCATTGATTTTTGCCATTGAAAAACATCATGTTATTCATATACCAGAAATGTTTGAAGCTACTGACTGAATGAAAGGAGCTGGCATCTCACTCTCTTTGAATCTTCTTTATCATGCTAAGAGGAGCAGGAAAAAGCAAAAAATTTCAGAATTGCACCTGGCAATGTGGAGAAATTACTGTTTGTGCATTTACAATATTCATTGATTTTTGCCATTGAAAAACGTCCAGAAATGTTTGAAGCTACTGACTGAATGAAAGGAGCTGGCATCTCACTCTCTTTGAATCTTCTTTATCATGCTAAGAGGAGCAGGAAAAAGCAAAAAATTTCAGAATTGCACCTTGCAATGCGGAGAAATTACTGTTTGTGCATTTACAATATTCATTGATTTTTGCCATTGAAAAACATCATGTTATTCATATACCAGAAATGTTTGAAGCTACTGACTGAATGAAAAGAGCTGGCATCTCACTCTCTTTGTACCTTCTTTATCATGCTAAGAGGAGCAGGAAAAAGCAAAAAATTTCAGAATTGCACCTTGCAATGTGGAGAAATTAATGTTTGTGCATTTACATTATTCATTGATTTTTGCCATTGAAAAACATCATGTTATTCATAAACCAGAATTGTTTGAAGCTACTGACTGAATGAAAAGAGCTGGCATCTCACTCTCTTTGAATCTTCTTTATCATGCTAAGAGGAGCAGGAAAAAGCAAAAAATTTCAGAATTGCACCTTGCAATGTGGAGAAATTACTGTTTGTGCATTTACAATATTCATTGATTTTTCCATTGAAAAACGTCCAGAAATGTTTGAAGCTACTGACTGAATGAAAGGAGCTGGCATCTCACTCTCTTTGAATCTTCTTTATCATGCTAAGAGGAGCAGGAAAAGGCAAAAAATTTCAGAATTGCACCTTGCAATGCGGAGAAATGACTGTTTGTGCATTTACAATATTCATTGATTTTTGCCATTGAAAAACATCATGTTATTCATATACCAGAAATGTTTGAAGCTACTGACTGAATGAAAAGAGATGGCATCTCACTCTCTTTGAATCTTATTTATCATGCTAAGAGGAGCAGGAAAAAGCAAAAAATTTCAGAATTGCACCTTGCAATGTGGAGAAATTACTGTTTGTGCATTTACAATATTCATTGATTTTTGCCATTGAAAAACGTCCAGAAATGTTTGAAGCTACTGACTGAATGAAAGGAGCTGGCATCTCACTCTCTTTGAATCTTCTTTATCATGCTAAGAGGAGCAGGAAAAAGCAAAAAATTTCAGAATTGCACCTTGCAATGCGGAGAAATTACTGTTTGTGCATTTACAATATTCATTGATTTTTGCCATTGAAAAACATCATGTTATTCATATACCAGAAATGTTTGAAGCTACTGACTGAATGAAAAGAGCTGGCATCTCACTCTCTTTGAATCTTCTTTATCATGCTAAGAGGAGCAGGAAAAAGCAAAAAATTTCAGAATTGCACCTTGCAATGCGGAGAAATTACTGTTTGTGCATTTACAATATTCATTGATTTTTGCCATTGAAAAACATCATGTTATTCATATACCAGAAATGTTTGAAGCTACTGACTGAATGAAAAGAGCTGGCATCTCACTCTCTTTGAATCTTCTTTATCATGCTAAGAGGAGCAGGAAAAAGCAAAAAATTTCAGAATTGCACCTTGCAATGTGGAGAAATTACTGTTTGTGCATTTACAATATTCATTGATTTTTGCCATTGAAAAACGTCCAGAAATGTTTGAAGCTACTGACTGAATGAAAGGAGCTGGCATCTCACTTTCTTTGAATCTTCTTTATCATGCTAAGAGGAGCAGGAAAAAGCAAAACATTTCAGAATTGCACCTTGCAATGCGGAGATATTACTGTTTGTGCATTTACAATATTCATTGATTTTTGCCATTGAAAAAAATCATGTTATTCATATACCAGAAATGTTTGAAGCTACTGACTGAATGAAAGGAGCTGGCATCTCACTCTCTTTGAATCTTCTTTATCATGCTAAGAGGAGCAGGAAAAAGCAAAAAATTTCAGAATTGCACCTTGCAATGCGGAGAAATTACTGTTTGTGCATTTACAATCTTCATTGATTTTTGCCATTGAAAAACATCATGTTATTCATATACCAGAAATGTTTGAAGCTACTGACTGAATGAAAGGAGCTGGCATCTCACTCTCTTTGAATCTTCTTTATCATGCTAAGAGGAGCAGGAAAAAGCAAAAAATTTCAGAATTGCACCTGGCAATGTGGAGAAATTACTGTTTGTGCATTTACAATATTCATTGATTTTTGCCATTGAAAAACGTCCAGAAATGTTTGAAGCTACTGACTGAATGAAAGGAGCTGGCATCTCACTCTCTTTGAATCTTCTTTATCATGCTAAGAGGAGCAGGAAAAAGCAAAAAATTTCAGAATTGCACCTTGCAATGCGGAGAAATTACTGTTTGTGCATTTACAATATTCATTGATTTTTGCCATTGAAAAACATCATGTTATTCATATACCAGAAATGTTTGAAGCTACTGACTGAATGAAAAGAGCTGGCATCTCACTCTCTTTGTACCTTCTTTATCATGCTAAGAGGAGCAGGAAAAAGCAAAAAATTTCAGAATTGCACCTTGCAATGTGGAGAAATTAATGTTTGTGCATTTACATTATTCATTGATTTTTGCCATTGAAAAACATCATGTTATTCATAAACCAGAATTGTTTGAAGCTACTGACTGAATGAAAAGAGCTGGCATCTCACTCTCTTTGAATCTTCTTTATCATGCTAAGAGGAGCAGGAAAAAGCAAAAAATTTCAGAATTGCACCTTGCAATGTGGAGAAATTACTGTTTGTGCATTTACAATATTCATTGATTTTTCCATTGAAAAACGTCCAGAAATGTTTGAAGCTACTGACTGAATGAAAGGAGCTGGCATCTCACTCTCTTTGAATCTTCTTTATCATGCTAAGAGGAGCAGGAAAAGGCAAAAAATTTCAGAATTGCACCTTGCAATGCGGAGAAATGACTGTTTGTGCATTTACAATATTCATTGATTTTTGCCATTGAAAAACATCATGTTATTCATATACCAGAAATGTTTGAAGCTACTGACTGAATGAAAAGAGATGGCATCTCACTCTCTTTGAATCTTATTTATCATGCTAAGAGGAGCAGGAAAAAGCAAAAAATTTCAGAATTGCACCTTGCAATGTGGAGAAATTACTGTTTGTGCATTTACAATATTCATTGATTTTTGCCATTGAAAAACGTCCAGAAATGTTTGAAGCTACTGACTGAATGAAAGGAGCTGGCATCTCACTCTCTTTGAATCTTCTTTATCATGCTAAGAGGAGCAGGAAAAAGCAAAAAATTTCAGAATTGCACCTTGCAATGCGGAGAAATTACTGTTTGTGCATTTACAATATTCATTGATTTTTGCCATTGAAAAACATCATGTTATTCATATACCAGAAATGTTTGAAGCTACTGACTGAATGAAAAGAGCTGGCATCTCACTCTCTTTGAATCTTCTTTATCATGCTAAGAGGAGCAGGAAAAAGCAAAAAATTTCAGAATTGCACCTTGCAATGCGGAGAAATTACTGTTTGTGCATTTACAATATTCATTGATTTTTGCCATTGAAAAACATCATGTTATTCATATACCAGAAATGTTTGAAGCTACTGACTGAATGAAAAGAGCTGGCATCTCACTCTCTTTGAATCTTCTTTATCATGCTAAGAGGAGCAGGAAAAAGCAAAAAATTTCAGAATTGCACCTTGCAATGTGGAGAAATTACTGTTTGTGCATTTACAATATTCATTGATTTTTGCCATTGAAAAACGTCCAGAAATGTTTGAAGCTACTGACTGAATGAAAGGAGCTGGCATCTCACTTTCTTTGAATCTTCTTTATCATGCTAAGAGGAGCAGGAAAAAGCAAAACATTTCAGAATTGCACCTTGCAATGCGGAGATATTACTGTTTGTGCATTTACAATATTCATTGATTTTTGCCATTGAAAAAAATCATGTTATTCATATACCAGAAATGTTTGAAGCTACTGACTGAATGAAAGGAGCTGGCATCTCACTCTCTTTGAATCTTCTTTATCATGCTAAGAGGAGCAGGAAAAAGCAAAAAATTTCAGAATTGCACCTTGCAATGCGGAGAAATTACTGTTTGTGCATTTACAATCTTCATTGATTTTTGCCATTGAAAAACATCATGTTATTCATATACCAGAAATGTTTGAAGCTACTGACTGAATGAAAAGAGCTGGCATCTCACTCTCTTTGAATCTTCTTTATCATGCTAAGAGGAGCAGGAAAAAGCAAAAAATTTCAGAATTGCACCTTGCAATGTGGAGAAATTACTGTTTGTGCATTTACAATATTCATTGATTTTTGCCATTGAAAAACGTCCAGAAATGTTTGAAGCTACTGACTGAATGAAAGGAGCTGGCATCTCACTCTCTTTGAATCTTCTTTATCATGCTAAGAGGAGCAGGAAAAAGCAAAAAATATCAGAATTGCACCTTGCAATGCGGAGAAATTACTGTTTGTGCATTTACAATATTCATTGATTTTTGCCATTGAAAAACATCATGTTATTCATATACCAGAAATGTTTGAAGCTACTGACTGAATGAAAAGAGCTGGCATCTCACTCTCTTTGAATCTTCTTTATCATGCTAAAAGGAGCAGGAAAAAGCAAAAAATTTCAGAATTGCACCTTGCAATGTGGAGAAATTACTGTTTGTGCATTTACAATATTCATTGATTTTTGCCATTGAAAAACGTCCAGAAATGTTTGAAGCTACTGACTGAATGAAAGGAGCTGGCATATCACTCTCTTTGAATCTTCTTTATCATGCTAAGAGGAGCAGGAAAAAGCAAAAAAATTCAGAATTGCTCCTTGCAATGCGGAGAAATTACTGTTTGTGCATTTACAATATTCATTGATTTTTGCCATTGAAAAACATCATGTTATTCATATACCAGAAATGTTTGAAGCTACTGACTGAATGAAAGGAGCTGGCATATCACTCTCTTTGAATCTTCTTTATCATGCTAAGAGGAGCAGGAAAAAGCAAAAAAATTCAGAATTGCTCCTTGCAATGCGGAGAAATTACTGTTTGTGCATTTACAATATTCATTGATTTTTGCCATTGAAAAACATCATGTTATTCATATACCAGAAATGTTTGAAGCTACTGACTGAATGAAAAGAGCTGGCATCTCACTCTCTTTGAATCTTCTTTATGATGCTAAGAGGAGCAGGAAAAAGCAAAAAATTTCAGAATTGCACCTTGCAATGTGGAGAAATTACTGTTTGTGCCTTTACAATATTCATTGATTTTTGCCATTGAAAAACGTCCAGAAATGTTTGAAGCTACTGACTGAATGAACGGAGCTGGCATCTCACGCTCTTTGTATCTTCTTTATCATGCTAAGAGGAGCAGGAAAAAGCAAAAAATTTCAGAATTGCACCTTGCAATGCGGAGAAATTACTGTTTGTGCATTTACAATATTCATTGATTTTTGCCTTTGAAAAACGTCCAGAAATGTTTGAAGCTACTGACTGAATGAAAGGAGCTGGCATCTCACTCTCTTTGAATCTTCTTTATCATGCTAAGAGGAGCAGGAAAAAGCAAAAAATTTCAGAATTGCACCTTGCAATGCGGAGAAATTACTGTTTGTGCATTTACATTATTCATTGATTTTTGCCATTGAAAAACATCATGTTATTCATAAACCAGAATTGTTTGAAGCTACTGACTGAATGAAAAGAGCTGGCATCTCACTCTCTTTGAATCTTCTTTATCATGCTAAGAGGAGCAGGAAAAAGCAAAAAATTTCAGAATTGCACCTTGCAATGTGGAGAAATTACTGTTTGTGCATTTACAATATTCATTGATTTTTGCCATTGAAAAACGTCCAGAAATGTTTGAAGCTACTGACTGAATGAAAGGAGCTGGCATCTCACTCTCTTTGAATCTTCTTTATCATGCTAAGAGGAGCAGGAAAAAGCAAAAAATTTCAGAATTGCACCTTGCAATGCGGAGAAATTACTGTTTGTGCATTTACAATATTCATTGATTTTTGCCATTGAAAAACATCATGTTATTCATATACCAGAAATGTTTGAAGCTACTGACTGAATGAAAAGAGCTGGCATCTCACTCTCTTTGAATCTTCTTTATCATGCTAAGAGGAGCAGGAAAAAGCAAACAATTTTAGAATTGCATCTTGCAATGTGGAGAAATTACTGTTTGTGCATTTACAATATTCATTGATTTTTGCCTTTGAAAAACGTCCAGAAATGTTTGAAGCTACAGACTGAATGAAAGGAGCTGGCATCTCACTCTCTTTGAATCTTCTTTATCATGCTAAGAGGAGCAGGAAAAAGCAAAAAATTTCAGAATTGCACCTTGCAATGCAGAGAAATTACTGTTTTTGCATTTACATTATTCATTGATTTTTGCCATTGAAAAACATCATGTTATTCATAAACCAGAATTGTTTGAAGCTACTGACTGAATGAAAAGAGCTGGCATCTCACTCTCTTTGAATCTTCTTTATCATGCTAAGAGGAGCAGGAAAAAGCAAAAAATTTCAGAATTGCACCTTGCAATGTGGAGAAATTACTGTTTGTGCATTTACAATATTCATTGATTTTTGCCATTGAAAAATGTCCAGAAATGTTTGAAGCTACTGACTGAATGAAAGGAGCTTGCATCTCACTCTCTTTGAATCTTCTTTATCATGCTAAGAGGAGCATGAAAAAGCAAAAAATTTCAGAATTGCACCTTGCAATGCGGAGAAATTACTGTTTGTGCATGTACAATATACATTGATTTTTGCCATTGAAAAACATCATGTTATTCATATACCAGAAATGTTTGAAGCTACTGACTGAATGAAAAGAGCTGACATCTCACTTTCTTTGAATCTTCTTTATCATGCTAAGAGGAGCAGGAAAAAGCAAAAAAATTCAGAATTGCACCTTGCAATGTGGAGAAATTACTGTTTGTGCATTTACAATATTCATTGATTTTTGCCATTGAAAAACGTCCAGAAATGTTTGAAGCTACTGACTGAATGAAAGGAGCTGGCATCTCATTCTCTTTGAATCTTCTTTATCATGCTAAGAGGAGCAGGAAAAAGCAAAAAAATTCAGAATTGCACCTTGCAATGCGGAGAAATTACTGTTTGTGCATTTACAATATTCATTGATTTTTGCCATTGAAAAACATCATGTTATTCATATACCAGAAATGTTTGAAGCTACTGACTGAATGAAAAGAGCTGGCATCTCACTCTCTTTGAATCTTCTTTATCATGCTAAGAGGAGCAGGAAAAAGCAAAAAATTTCAGAATTGCACCTTGCAATGTGGAGAAATTACTGTTTGTGCATTTACAATATTCATTGATTTTTGCCATTGAAAAACGTCCAGAAATGTTTGAAGCTACTGACTGAATGAAAGGAGCTGGCATCTCACTCTCTTTGAATCTTCTTTATCATGCTAAGAGGAGCAGGAAAAAGCAAAAAATTTCAGAATTGCACCTTGCAATGCGGAGAAATTACTGTTTGTGCATTTACAATATTCATTGATTTTTGCCATTGAAAAACATCATGTTATTCATATACCAGAAATGTTTGAAGCTACTGACTGAATGAAAAGAGCTGGCATCTCACTCTCTTTGAATCTTCTTTATCATGCTAAGAGGAGCAGGAAAAAGCAAAAAATTTCAGAATTGCACCTTGCAATGTGGAGAAATTACTGTTTGTGCATTTACAATATTCATTGATTTTTGCCATTGAAAAATGTCCAGAAATGTTTGAAGCTACTGACTGAATGAAAGGAGCTGGCATCTCACTCTCCTTGAATCTTCTTTATCATGCTAAGAGGAGCAGGAAAAAGCAAAAAATTTCAGAATTGCACCTTGCAATGCGGAGAAATTACTGTTTGTGCATTTACAATATTCATTGATTTTTGCCATTGAAAAACATCATGTTATTCATATACCAGAAATGTTTGAAGCTACTGACTGAATGAAAAGAGCTGGCATCTCCCTCTCTTTGAATCTTCTTTATCATGCTAAGAGGAGCAGGAAAAAGCAAACAATTTTAGAATTGCATCTTGCAATGTGGAGAAATTACTGTTTGTGCATTGACAATATTCATTGATTTTTGCCATTGAAAAACGTCCAGAAATGTTTGAAGCTACTGACTGAATGAAAGGAGCTGGCATCTCACTCTCTTTGAATCTTCTTTATCATGCTAAGAGGAGCAGTAAAAAGCAAAAAATTTCAGAATTGCACCTTGCAATGCGGAGAAATTACTGTTTGTGCATTTACAATATTCATTGATTTTTGCCTTTGAAAAACGTCCAGAAATGTTTGAAGCTACTGACTGAATGAAAGGAGCTGGCATCTCACTCTCTTTGAATCTTCTTTATCATGCTAAGAGGAGCAGGAAAAAGCAAAACATTTCAGAATTGCACCTTGCAATGCGGAGAAATTACTGTTTGTGCATTTACAATATTCATTGATTTTTGCCATTGAAAAAAATCATGTTATTCATATACCAGAAATGTTTGAAGCTACTGACTGAATGAAAGGAGCTGGCATCTCATTCTCTTTGAATCTTCTTTATCATGCTAAGAGGAGCAGGAAAAAGCAAAAAATTTCAGAATTGCACCTTGCAATGCGGAGAAATTACTGTTTGTGCATTTACAATATTCATTGATTTTTGCCATTGAAAAACATCATGTTATTCATATACCAGAAATGTTTGAAGCTACTGACTGAATGAAAAGAGCTGGCATCTCACTCTCTTTGAATCTTCTTTATCATGCTAAGAGGAGCAGGAAAAAGCAAAAAATTTCAGAATTGCACCTTGCAATGTGGAGAAATTACTGTTTGTGCATTTACAATATTCATTGATTTTTGCCATTGAAAAACGTCCAGAAATGTTTGAAGCTACTGACTGAATGAAAGGAGCTGGCATCTCACTTTCTTTGAATCTTCTTTATCATGCTAAGAGGAGCAGGAAAAAGCAAAACATTTCAGAATTGCACCTTGCAATGCGGAGATATTACTGTTTGTGCATTTACAATATTCATTGATTTTTGCCATTGAAAAAAATCATGTTATTCATATACCAGAAATGTTTGAAGCTACTGACTGAATGAAAGGAGCTGGCATCTCACTCTCTTTGAATCTTCTTTATCATGCTAAGAGGAGCAGGAAAAAGCAAAAAATTTCAGAATTGCACCTTGCAATGCGGAGAAATTACTGTTTGTGCATTTACAATCTTCATTGATTTTTGCCATTGAAAAACATCATGTTATTCATATACCAGAAATGTTTGAAGCTACTGACTGAATGAAAAGAGCTGGCATCTCACTCTCTTTGAATCTTCTTTATCATGCTAAGAGGAGCAGGAAAAAGCAAAAAATTTCAGAATTGCACCTTGCAATGTGGAGAAATTACTGTTTGTGCATTTACAATATTCATTGATTTTTGCCATTGAAAAACGTCCAGAAATGTTTGAAGCTACTGACTGAATGAAAGGAGCTGGCATCTCACTCTCTTTGAATCTTCTTTATCATGCTAAGAGGAGCAGGAAAAAGCAAAAAATATCAGAATTGCACCTTGCAATGCGGAGAAATTACTGTTTGTGCATTTACAATATTCATTGATTTTTGCCATTGAAAAACATCATGTTATTCATATACCAGAAATGTTTGAAGCTACTGACTGAATGAAAAGAGCTGGCATCTCACTCTCTTTGAATCTTCTTTATCATGCTAAAAGGAGCAGGAAAAAGCAAAAAATTTCAGAATTGCACCTTGCAATGTGGAGAAATTACTGTTTGTGCATTTACAATATTCATTGATTTTTGCCATTGAAAAACGTCCAGAAATGTTTGAAGCTACTGACTGAATGAAAGGAGCTGGCATCTCACTCTCTTTGAATCTTCTTTATCATGCTAAGAGGAGCAGGAAAAAGCAAAAAATTTCAGAATTTCACCTTGCAATGCGGAGAAATTACTGTTTGTGCATTTACAATATTCATTGATTTTTGCCATTGAAAAACATCATGTTATTCATATACCAGAAATGTTTGAAGCTACTGACTGAATGAAAAGAGCTGGCATCTCACTCTCTTTGAATCTTCTTTATCATGCTAAGAGGAGCAGGAAAAAGCAAAAAATTTCAGAATTGCACCTTGCATTGTGGAGAAATTACTGTTTGTGCATTTACAATATTCATTGATTTTTGCCATTGAAAAACGTCCAGAAATGTTTGAAGCTACTGACTGAATGAAAGGAGCTGGCATATCACTCTCTTTGAATCTTCTTTATCATGCTAAGAGGAGCAGGAAAAAGCAAAAAAATTCAGAATTGCTCCTTGCAATGCGGAGAAATTACTGTTTGTGCATTTACAATATTCATTGATTTTTGCCATTGAAAAACATCATGTTATTCATATACCAGAAATGTTTGAAGCTACTGACTGAATGAAAGGAGCTGGCATATCACTCTCTTTGAATCTTCTTTATCATGCTAAGAGGAGCAGGAAAAAGCAAAAAAATTCAGAATTGCTCCTTGCAATGCGGAGAAATTACTGTTTGTGCATTTACAATATTCATTGATTTTTGCCATTGAAAAACATCATGTTATTCATATACCAGAAATGTTTGAAGCTACTGACTGAATGAAAAGAGCTGGCATCTCACTCTCTTTGAATCTTCTTTATCATGCTAAGAGGAGCAGGAAAAAGCAAAAAATTTCAGAATTGCACCTTGCAATGTGGAGAAATTACTGTTTGTGCCTTTACAATATTCATTGATTTTTGCCATTGAAAAACGTCCAGAAATGTTTGAAGCTACTGACTGAATGAACGGAGCTGGCATCTCACGCTCTTTGTATCTTCTTTATCATGCTAAGAGGAGCAGGAAAAAGCAAAAAATTTCAGAATTGCACCTTGCAATGCGGAGAAATTACTGTTTGTGCATTTACAATATTCATTGATTTTTGCCTTTGAAAAACGTCCAGAAATGTTTGAAGCTACTGACTGAATGAAAGGAGCTGGCATCTCACTCTCTTTGAATCTTCTTTATCATGCTAAGAGGAGCAGGAAAAAGCAAAAAATTTCAGAATTGCACCTTGCAATGCGGAGAAATTACTGTTTGTGCATTTACATTATTCATTGATTTTTGCCATTGAAAAACATCATGTTATTCATAAACCAGAATTGTTTGAAGCTACTGACTGAATGAAAAGAGCTGGCATCTCACTCTCTTTGAATCTTCTTTATCATGCTAAGAGGAGCAGGAAAAAGCAAAAAATTTCAGAATTGCACCTTGCAATGTGGAGAAATTACTGTTTGTGCATTTACAATATTCATTGATTTTTGCCATTGAAAAACGTCCAGAAATGTTTGAAGCTACTGACTGAATGAAAGGAGCTGGCATCTCACTCTCTTTGAATCTTCTTTATCATGCTAAGAGGAGCAGGAAAAAGCAAAAAATTTCAGAATTGCACCTTGCAATGCGGAGAAATTACTGTTTGTGCATTTACAATATTCATTGATTTTTGCCATTGAAAAACATCATGTTATTCATATACCAGAAATGTTTGAAGCTACTGACTGAATGAAAAGAGCTGGCATCTCACTCTCTTTGAATCTTCTTTATCATGCTAAGAGGAGCAGGAAAAAGCATACAATTTTAGAATTGCATCTTGCAATGTGGAGAAATTACTGTTTGTGCATTTACAATATTCATTGATTTTTGCCTTTGAAAAACGTCCAGAAATGTTTGAAGCTACAGACTGAATGAAAGGGGCTGGCATCTCACTCTCTTTGAATCTTCTTTATCATGCTAAGAGGAGCAGGAAAAAGCAAAAAATTTCAGAATTGCACCTTGCAATGCGGAGAAATTACTGTTTTTGCATTTACATTATTCATTGATTTTTGCCATTGAAAAACATCATGTTATTCATAAACCAGAATTGTTTGAAGCTACTGACTGAATGAAAAGAGCTGGCATCTCACTCTCTTTGAATCTTCTTTATCATGCTAAGAGGAGCAGGAAAAAGCAAAAAATTTCAGAATTGCACCTTGCAATGTGGAGAAATTACTGTTTGTGCATTTACAATATTCATTGATTTTTGCCATTGAAAAATGTCCAGAAATGTTTGAAGCTACTGACTGAATGAAAGGAGCTTGCATCTCACTCTCTTTGAATCTTCTTTATCATGCTAAGAGGAGCATGAAAAAGCAAAAAATTTCAGAATTGCACCTTGCAATGCGGAGAAATTACTGTTTGTGCATGTACAATATACATTGATTTTTGCCATTGAAAAACATCATGTTATTCATATACCAGAAATGTTTGAAGCTACTGACTGAATGAAAAGAGCTGACATCTCACTTTCTTTGAATCTTCTTTATCATGCTAAGAGGAGCAGGAAAAAGCAAAAAATTTCTGAATTGCACCTTGCAATGTGGAGAAATTACTGTTTGTGCATTTACAATATTCATTGATTTTTGCCATTGAAAAACGTCCAGAAATGTTTGAAGCTACTGACTGAATGAAAGGAGCTGGCATCTCATTCTCTTTGAATCTTCTTTATCATGCTAAGAGGAGCAGGAAAAAGCAAAAAATTTCAGAATTGCACCTTGCAATGCGGAGAAATTACTGTTTGTGCATTTACAATATTCATTGATTTTTGCCATTGAAAAACATCATGTTATTCATATACCAGAAATGTTTGAAGCTACTGACTGAATGAAAAGAGCTGGCATCTCACTCTCTTTGAATCTTCTTTATCATGCTAAGAGGAGCAGGAAAAAGCAAAAAATTTCAGAATTGCACCTTGCAATGTGGAGAAATTACTGTTTGTGCATTTACAATATTCATTGATTTTTGCCATTGAAAAACGTCCAGAAATGTTTGAAGCTACTGACTGAATGAAAGGAGCTGGCATCTCACTCTCTTTGAATCTTCTTTATCATGCTAAGAGGAGCAGGAAAAAGCAAAAAATTTCAGA
This sequence comes from Phyllobates terribilis, assembly GCF_046119375.1. Lineage (NCBI taxonomy): Eukaryota > Metazoa > Chordata > Amphibia > Anura > Dendrobatidae > Phyllobates > Phyllobates terribilis. The sequence continues at coordinate 714,269 of NW_027363437.1, forward strand.
ATTGCACCTTGCAATGCGGAGAAATTACTGTTTGTGCATTTACAATATTCATTGATTTTTGCCATTGAAAAACATCATGTTATTCATATACCAGAAATGTTTGAAGCTACTGACTGAATGAAAAGAGCTGGCATCTCACTCTCTTTGAATCTTCTTTATCATGCTAAGAGGAGCAGGAAAAAGCAAAAAATTTCAGAATTGCACCTTGCAATGTGGAGAAATTACTGTTTGTGCATTTACAATATTCATTGATTTTTGCCATTGAAAAATGTCCAGAAATGTTTGAAGCTACTGACTGAATGAAAGGAGCTGGCATCTCACTCTCCTTGAATCTTCTTTATCATGCTAAGAGGAGCAGGAAAAAGCAAAAAATTTCAGAATTGCACCTTGCAATGCGGAGAAATTACTGTTTGTGCATTTACAATATTCATTGATTTTTGCCATTGAAAAACATCATGTTATTCATATACCAGAAATGTTTGAAGCTACTGACTGAATGAAAAGAGCTGGCATCTCCCTCTCTTTGAATCTTCTTTATCATGCTAAGAGGAGCAGGAAAAAGCAAACAATTTTAGAATTGCATCTTGCAATGTGGAGAAATTACTGTTTGTGCATTTACAATATTCATTGATTTTTGCCATTGAAAAACGTCCAGAAATGTTTGAAGCTACTGACTGAATGAAAGGAGCTGGCATCTCACTCTCTTTGAATCTTCTTTATCATGCTAAGAGGAGCAGTAAAAAGCAAAAAATTTCAGAATTGCACCTTGCAATGCGGAGAAATTACTGTTTGTGCATTTACAATATTCATTGATTTTTGCCTTTGAAAAACGTCCAGAAATGTTTGAAGCTACTGACTGAATGAAAGGAGCTGGCATCTCACTCTCTTTGAATCTTCTTTATCATGCTAAGAGGAGCAGGAAAAAGCAAAACATTTCAGAATTGCACCTTGCAATGCGGAGAAATTACTGTTTGTGCATTTACAATATTCATTGATTTTTGCCATTGAAAAAAATCATGTTATTCATATACCAGAAATGTTTGAAGCTACTGACTGAATGAAAGGAGCTGGCATCTCACTCTCTTTGAATCTTCTTTATCATGCTAAGAGGAGCAGGAAAAAGCAAAAAATTTCAGAATTGCACCTTGCAATGCGGAGAAATTACTGTTTGTGCATTTACAATCTTCATTGATTTTTGCCATTGAAAAACATCATGTTATTCATATACCAGAAATGTTTGAAGCTACTGACTGAATGAAAAGAGCTGGCATCTCACTCTCTTTGAATCTTCTTTATCATGCTAAGAGGAGCAGGAAAAAGCAAAAAATTTCAGAATTGCACCTTGCAATGTGGAGAAATTACTGTTTGTGCATTTACAATATTCATTGATTTTTGCCATTGAAAAACGTCCAGAAATGTTTGAAGCTACTGACTGAATGAAAGGAGCTGGCATCTCACTCTCTTTGAATCTTCTTTATCATGCTAAGAGGAGCAGGAAAAAGCAAAAAATATCAGAATTGCACCTTGCAATGCGGAGAAATTACTGTTTGTGCATTTACAATATTCATTGATTTTTGCCATTGAAAAACATCATGTTATTCATATACCAGAAATGTTTGAAGCTACTGACTGAATGAAAAGAGCTGGCATCTCACTCTCTTTGAATCTTCTTTATCATGCTAAAAGGAGCAGGAAAAAGCAAAAAATTTCAGAATTGCACCTTGCAATGTGGAGAAATTACTGTTTGTGCATTTACAATATTCATTGATTTTTGCCATTGAAAAACGTCCAGAAATGTTTGAAGCTACTGACTGAATGAAAGGAGCTGGCATCTCACTCTCTTTGAATCTTCTTTATCATGCTAAGAGGAGCAGGAAAAAGCAAAAAATTTCAGAATTTCACCTTGCAATGCGGAGAAATTACTGTTTGTGCATTTACAATATTCATTGATTTTTGCCATTGAAAAACATCATGTTATTCATATACCAGAAATGTTTGAAGCTACTGACTGAATGAAAAGAGCTGGCATCTCACTCTCTTTGAATCTTCTTTATCATGCTAAGAGGAGCAGGAAAAAGCAAAAAATTTCAGAATTGCACCTTGCATTGTGGAGAAATTACTGTTTGTGCATTTACAATATTCATTGATTTTTGCCATTGAAAAACGTCCAGAAATGTTTGAAGCTACTGACTGAATGAAAGGAGCTGGCATATCACTCTCTTTGAATCTTCTTTATCATGCTAAGAGGAGCAGGAAAAAGCAAAAAAATTCAGAATTGCTCCTTGCAATGCAGAGAAATTACTGTTTGTGCATTTACAATATTCATTGATTTTTGCCATTGAAAAACATCATGTTATTCATATACCAGAAATGTTTGAAGCTACTGACTGAATGAAAGGAGCTGGCATATCACTCTCTTGAATCTTCTTTATCATGCTAAGAGGAGCAGGAAAAAGCAAAAAAATTCAGAATTGCTCCTTGCAATGCGGAGAAATTACTGTTTGTGCATTTACAATATTCATTGATTTTTGCCATTGAAAAACATCATGTTATTCATATACCAGAAATGTTTGAAGCTACTGACTGAATGAAAAGAGCTGGCATCTCACTCTCTTTGAATCTTCTTTATCATGCTAAGAGGAGCAGGAAAAAGCAAAAAATTTCAGAATTGCACCTTGCAATGTGGAGAAATTACTGTTTGTGCCTTTACAATATTCATTGATTTTTGCCATTGAAAAACGTCCAGAAATGTTTGAAGCTACTGACTGAATGAACGGAGCTGGCATCTCACGCTCTTTGTATCTTCTTTATCATGCTAAGAGGAGCAGGAAAAAGCAAAAAATTTCAGAATTGCACCTTGCAATGCGGAGAAATTACTGTTTGTGCATTTACAATATTCATTGATTTTTGCCTTTGAAAAACGTCCAGAAATGTTTGAAGCTACTGACTGAATGAAAGGAGCTGGCATCTCACTCTCTTTGAATCTTCTTTATCATGCTAAGAGGAGCAGGAAAAAGCAAAAAATTTCAGAATTGCACCTTGCAATGCGGAGAAATTACTGTTTGTGCATTTACATTATTCATTGATTTTTGCCATTGAAAAACATCATGTTATTCATAAACCAGAATTGTTTGAAGCTACTGACTGAATGAAAAGAGCTGGCATCTCACTCTCTTTGAATCTTCTTTATCATGCTAAGAGGAGCAGGAAAAAGCAAAAAATTTCAGAATTGCACCTTGCAATGTGGAGAAATTACTGTTTGTGCATTTACAATATTCATTGATTTTTGCCATTGAAAAACGTCCAGAAATGTTTGAAGCTACTGACTGAATGAAAGGAGCTGGCATCTCACTCTCTTTGAATCTTCTTTATCATGCTAAGAGGAGCAGGAAAAAGCAAAAAATTTCAGAATTGCACCTTGCAATGCGGAGAAATTACTGTTTGTGCATTTACAATATTCATTGATTTTTGCCATTGAAAAACATCATGTTATTCATATACCAGAAATGTTTGAAGCTACTGACTGAATGAAAAGAGCTGGCATCTCACTCTCTTTGAATCTTCTTTATCATGCTAAGAGGAGCAGGAAAAAGCAAAAAATTTCAGAATTGCACCTTGCAATGTGGAGAAATTACTGTTTGTGCATTTACAATATTCATTGATTTTTGCCATTGAAAAATGTCCAGAAATGTTTGAAGCTACTGACTGAATGAAAGGAGCTGGCATCTCACTCTCCTTGAATCTTCTTTATCATGCTAAGAGGAGCAGGAAAAAGCAAAAAATTTCAGAATTGCACCTTGCAATGCGGAGAAATTACTGTTTGTGCATTTACAATATTCATTGATTTTTGCCATTGAAAAACATCATGTTATTCATATACCAGAAATGTTTGAAGCTACTGACTGAATGAAAAGAGCTGGCATCTCCCTCTCTTTGAATCTTCTTTATCATGCTAAGAGGAGCAGGAAAAAGCAAACAATTTTAGAATTGCATCTTGCAATGTGGAGAAATTACTGTTTGTGCATTTACAATATTCATTGATTTTTGCCATTGAAAAACGTCCAGAAATGTTTGAAGCTACTGACTGAATGAAAGGAGCTGGCATCTCACTCTCTTTGAATCTTCTTTATCATGCTAAGAGGAGCAGTAAAAAGCAAAAAATTTCAGAATTGCACCTTGCAATGCGGAGAAATTACTGTTTGTGCATTTACAATATTCATTGATTTTTGCCTTTGAAAAACGTCCAGAAATGTTTGAAGCTACTGACTGAATGAAAGGAGCTGGCATCTCACTCTCTTTGAATCTTCTTTATCATGCTAAGAGGAGCAGGAAAAAGCAAAACATTTCAGAATTGCACCTTGCAATGCGGAGAAATTACTGTTTGTGCATTTACAATATTCATTGATTTTTGCCATTGAAAAAAATCATGTTATTCATATACCAGAAATGTTTGAAGCTACTGACTGAATGAAAGGAGCTGGCATCTCACTCTCTTTGAATCTTCTTTATCATGCTAAGAGGAGCAGGAAAAAGCAAAAAATTTCAGAATTGCACCTTGCAATGCGGAGAAATTACTGTTTGTGCATTTACAATCTTCATTGATTTTTGCCATTGAAAAACATCATGTTATTCATATACCAGAAATGTTTGAAGCTACTGACTGAATGAAAAGAGCTGGCATCTCACTCTCTTTGAATCTTCTTTATCATGCTAAGAGGAGCAGGAAAAAGCAAAAAATTTCAGAATTGCACCTTGCAATGTGGAGAAATTACTGTTTGTGCATTTACAATATTCATTGATTTTTGCCATTGAAAAACGTCCAGAAATGTTTGAAGCTACTGACTGAATGAAAGGAGCTGGCATCTCACTCTCTTTGAATCTTCTTTATCATGCTAAGAGGAGCAGGAAAAAGCAAAAAATATCAGAATTGCACCTTGCAATGCGGAGAAATTACTGTTTGTGCATTTACAATATTCATTGATTTTTGCCATTGAAAAACATCATGTTATTCATATACCAGAAATGTTTGAAGCTACTGACTGAATGAAAAGAGCTGGCATCTCACTCTCTTTGAATCTTCTTTATCATGCTAAAAGGAGCAGGAAAAAGCAAAAAATTTCAGAATTGCACCTTGCAATGTGGAGAAATTACTGTTTGTGCATTTACAATATTCATTGATTTTTGCCATTGAAAAACGTCCAGAAATGTTTGAAGCTACTGACTGAATGAAAGGAGCTGGCATCTCACTCTCTTTGAATCTTCTTTATCATGCTAAGAGGAGCAGGAAAAAGCAAAAAATTTCAGAATTTCACCTTGCAATGCGGAGAAATTACTGTTTGTGCATTTACAATATTCATTGATTTTTGCCATTGAAAAACATCATGTTATTCATATACCAGAAATGTTTGAAGCTACTGACTGAATGAAAAGAGCTGGCATCTCACTCTCTTTGAATCTTCTTTATCATGCTAAGAGGAGCAGGAAAAAGCAAAAAATTTCAGAATTGCACCTTGCATTGTGGAGAAATTACTGTTTGTGCATTTACAATATTCATTGATTTTTGCCATTGAAAAACGTCCAGAAATGTTTGAAGCTACTGACTGAATGAAAGGAGCTGGCATATCACTCTCTTTGAATCTTCTTTATCATGCTAAGAGGAGCAGGAAAAAGCAAAAAAATTCAGAATTGCTCCTTGCAATGCAGAGAAATTACTGTTTGTGCATTTACAATATTCATTGATTTTTGCCATTGAAAAACATCATGTTATTCATATACCAGAAATGTTTGAAGCTACTGACTGAATGAAAGGAGCTGGCATATCACTCTCTTGAATCTTCTTTATCATGCTAAGAGGAGCAGGAAAAAGCAAAAAAATTCAGAATTGCTCCTTGCAATGCGGAGAAATTACTGTTTGTGCATTTACAATATTCATTGATTTTTGCCATTGAAAAACATCATGTTATTCATATACCAGAAATGTTTGAAGCTACTGACTGAATGAAAAGAGCTGGCATCTCACTCTCTTTGAATCTTCTTTATCATGCTAAGAGGAGCAGGAAAAAGCAAAAAATTTCAGAATTGCACCTTGCAATGTGGAGAAATTACTGTTTGTGCCTTTACAATATTCATTGATTTTTGCCATTGAAAAACGTCCAGAAATGTTTGAAGCTACTGACTGAATGAACGGAGCTGGCATCTCACGCTCTTTGTATCTTCTTTATCATGCTAAGAGGAGCAGGAAAAAGCAAAAAATTTCAGAATTGCACCTTGCAATGCGGAGAAATTACTGTTTGTGCATTTACAATATTCATTGATTTTTGCCTTTGAAAAACGTCCAGAAATGTTTGAAGCTACTGACTGAATGAAAGGAACTGGCATCTCACTCTCTTTGAATCTTCTTTATCATGCTAAGAGGAGCAGGAAAAAGCAAAAAATTTCAGAATTGCACCTTGCAATGCGGAGAAATTACTGTTTGTGCATTTACATTATTCATTGATTTTTGCCATTGAAAAACATCATGTTATTCATAAACCAGAATTGTTTGAAGCTACTGACTGAATGAAAAGAGCTGGCATCTCACTCTCTTTGAATCTTCTTTATCATGCTAAGAGGAGCAGGAAAAAGCAAAAAATTTCAGAATTGCACCTTGCAATGTGGAGAAATTACTGTTTGTGCATTTACAATATTCATTGATTTTTGCCATTGAAAAACGTCCAGAAATGTTTGAAGCTACTGACTGAATGAAAGGAGCTGGCATCTCACTCTCTTTGAATCTTCTTTATCATGCTAAGAGGAGCAGGAAAAAGCAAAAAATTTCAGAATTGCACCTTGCAATGCGGAGAAATTACTGTTTGTGCATTTACAATATTCATTGATTTTTGCCATTGAAAAACATCATGTTATTCATATACCAGAAATGTTTGAAGCTACTGACTGAATGAAAAGAGCTGGCATCTCACTCTCTTTGAATCTTCTTTATCATGCTAAGAGGAGCAGGAAAAAGCAAACAATTTTAGAATTGCATCTTGCAATGTGGAGAAATTACTGTTTGTGCATTTACAATATTCATTGATTTTTGCCATTGAAAAACGTCCAGAAATGTTTGAAGCTACTGACTGAATGAAAGGAGCTGGCATCTCACTCTCTTTGAATCTTCTTTATCATGCTAAGAGGAGCAGTAAAAAGCAAAAAATTTCAGAATTGCACCTTGCAATGCGGAGAAATTACTGTTTGTGCATTTACAATATTCATTGATTTTTGCCTTTGAAAAACGTCCAGAAATGTTTGAAGCTACTGACTGAATGAAAGGAGCTGGCATCTCACTCTCTTTGAATCTTCTTTATCATGCTAAGAGGAGCAGGAAAAAGCAAAAAATTTCAGAATTGCACCTTGCAATGCGGAGAAATTACTGTTTTTGCATTTACATTATTCATTGATTTTTGCCATTGAAAAACATCATGTTATTCATAAACCAGAATTGTTTGAAGCTACTGACTGAATGAAAAGAGCTGGCATCTCACTCTCTTTGAATCTTCTTTATCATGCTAAGAGGAGCAGGAAAAAGCAAAAAATTTCAGAATTGCACCTTGCAATGTGGAGAAATTACTGTTTGTGCATTTACAATATTCATTGATTTTTGCCATTGAAAAATGTCCAGAAATGTTTGAAGCTACTGACTGAATGAAAGGAGCTTGCATCTCACTCTCTTTGAATCTTCTTTATCATGCTAAGAGGAGCATGAAAAAGCAAAAAATTTCAGAATTGCACCTTGCAATGCGGAGAAATTACTGTTTGTGCATTTACAATATACATTGATTTTTGCCATTGAAAAACATCATGTTATTCATATACCAGAAATGTTTGAAGCTACTGACTGAATGAAAAGAGCTGACATCTCACTTTCTTTGAATCTTCTTTATCATGCTAAGAGGAGCAGGAAAAAGCAAAAAATTTCTGAATTGCACCTTGCAATGTGGAGAAATTACTGTTTGTGCATTTACAATATTCATTGATTTTTGCCATTGAAAAACGTCCAGAAATGTTTGAAGCTACTGACTGAATGAAAGGAGCTGGCATCTCATTCTCTTTGAATCTTCTTTATCATGCTAAGAGGAGAAGGAAAAAGCAAAAAATTTCAGAATTGCACCTTGCAATGCGGAGAAATTACTGTTTGTGCATTTACAATATTCATTGATTTTTGCCATTGAAAAACATCATGTTATTCATATACCAGAAATGTTTGAAGCTACTGACTGAATGAAAAGAGCTGGCATCTCACTCTCTTTGAATCTTCTTTATCATGCTAAGAGGAGCAGGAAAAAGCAAACAATTTTAGAATTGCATCTTGCAATGTGGAGAAATTACTGTTTGTGCATTTACAATATTCATTGATTTTTGCCATTGAAAAACGTCCAGAAATGCTTGAAGCTACTGACTGAATGAAAGGAGCTGGCATCTCACTCTCTTTGAATCTTCTTTATCATGCTAAGAGGAGCAGTAAAAAGCAAAAAATTTCAGAATTGCACCTTGCAATGCGGAGAAATTACTGTTTGTGCATTTACAATATTCATTGATTTTTGCCTTTGAAAAACGTCCAGAAATGTTTGAAGCTACTGACTGAATGAAAGGAGCTGGCATCTCACTCTCTTTGAATCTTCTTTATCATGCTAAGAGGAGCAGGAAAAAGCAAAAAATTTCAGAATTGCACCTTGCAATGCGGAGAAATTACTGTTTTTGCATTTACATTATTCATTGATTTTTGCCATTGAAAAACATCATGTTATTCATAAACCAGAATTGTTTGAAGCTACTGACTGAATGAAAAGAGCTGGCATCTCACTCTCTTTGAATCTTCTTTATCATGCTAAGAGGAGCAGGAAAAAGCAAAAAATTTCAGAATTGCACCTTGCAATGTGGAGAAATTACTGTTTGTGCATTTACAATATTCATTGATTTTTGCCATTGAAAAACGTCCAGAAATGTTTGAAGCTACTGACTGAATGAAAAGAGCTGGCATCTCACTCTCTTTGAATCTTCTTTATCATGCTAAGAGGAGCAGGAAAAAGCAAACAATTTTAGAATTGCATCTTGCAATGTGGAGAAATTACTGTTTGTGCATTTACAATATTCATTGATTTTTGCCATTGAAAAACGTCCAGAAATGTTTGAAGCTACTGACTGAATGAAAGGAGCTGGCATCTCACTCTCTTTGAATCTTCTTTATCATGCTAAGAGGAGCAGTAAAAAGCAAAAAATTTCAGAATTGCACCTTGCAATGCGGAGAAATTACTGTTTGTGCATTTACAATATTCATTGATTTTTGCCTTTGAAAAACGTCCAGAAATGTTTGAAGCTACTGACTGAATGAAAGGAGCTGGCATCTCACTCTCTTTGAATCTTCTTTATCATGCTAAGAGGAGCAGGAAAAAGCAAAAAATTTCAGAATTGCACCTTGCAATGCGGAGAAATTACTGTTTTTGCATTTACATTATTCATTGATTTTTGCCATTGAAAAACATCATGTTATTCATAAACCAGAATTGTTTGAAGCTACTGACTGAATGAAAAGAGCTGGCATCTCACTCTCTTTGAATCTTCTTTATCATGCTAAGAGGAGCAGGAAAAAGCAAAAATTTCAGAATTGCACCTTGCAATGTGGAGAAATTACTGTTTGTGCATTTACAATATTCATTGATTTTTGCCATTGAAAAATGTCCAGAAATGTTTGAAGCTACTGACTGAATGAAAGGAGCTTGCATCTCACTCTCTTTGAATCTTCTTTATCATGCTAAGAGGAGCATGAAAAAGCAAAAAATTTCAGAATTGCACCTTGCAATGCGGAGAAATTACTGTTTGTGCATTTACAATATACATTGATTTTTGCCATTGAAAAACATCATGTTATTCATATACCAGAAATGTTTGAAGCTACTGACTGAATGAAAAGAGCTGACATCTCACTTTCTTTGAATCTTCTTTATCATGCTAAGAGGAGCAGGAAAAAGCAAAAAATTTCTGAATTGCACCTTGCAATGTGGAGAAATTACTGTTTGTGCATTTACAATATTCATTGATTTTTGCCATTGAAAAACGTCCAGAAATGTTTGAAGCTACTGACTGAATGAAAGGAGCTTGCATCTCATTCTCTTTGAATCTTCTTTATCATGCTAAGAGGAGCAGGAAAAAGCAAAAAATTTCAGAATTGCACCTTGCAATGCGGAGAAATTACTGTTTGTGCATTTACAATATTCATTGATTTTTGCCATTGAAAAACATCATGTTATTCATATACCAGAAATGTTTGAAGCTACTGACTGAATGAAAAGAGCTGGCATCTCACTCTCTTTGAATATTCTTTATCATGCTAAGAGGAGCAGGAAAAAGCAAAAAATTTCAGAATTGCACCTTGCAATGTGGAGAAATTACTGTTTGTGCATTTACAATATTCATTGATTTTTGCCATTGAAAAACGTCCAGAAATGTTTGAAGCTACTGACTGAATGAAAGGAGCTGGCATCTCACTCTCTTTGAATCTTCTTTATCATGCTAAGAGGAGCAGGAAAAAGCAAAAAATTTCAGAATTGCACCTTGCAATGCGGAGAAATTACTGTTTGTGCATTTACAATATTCATTGATTTTTGCCATTGAAAAACATCATGTTATTCATATACCAGAAATGTTTGAAGCTACTGACTGAATGAAAGGAGCTGGCATATCACTCTCTTGAATCTTCTTTATCATGCTAAGAGGAGCAGGAAAAAGCAAAAAAATTCAGAATTGCTCCTTGCAATGCGGAGAAATTACTGTTTGTGCATTTACAATATTCATTGATTTTTGCCATTGAAAAACATCATGTTATTCATATACCAGAAATGTTTGAAGCTACTGACTGAATGAAAAGAGCTGGCATCTCACTCTCTTTGAATCTTCTTTATCATGCTAAGAGGAGCAGGAAAAAGCAAAAAATTTCAGAATTGCACCTTGCAATGTGGAGAAATTACTGTTTGTGCCTTTACAATATTCATTGATTTTTGCCATTGAAAAACGTCCAGAAATGTTTGAAGCTACTGACTGAATGAACGGAGCTGGCATCTCAGGCTCTTTGTATCTTCTTTATCATGCTAAGAGGAGCAGGAAAAAGCAAAAAATTTCAGAATTGCACCTTGCAATGCGGAGAAATTACTGTTTGTGCATTTACAATATTCATTGATTTTTGCCTTTGAAAAACGTCCAGAAATGTTTGAAGCTACTGACTGAATGAAAGGAGCTGGCATCTCACTCTCTTTGAATCTTCTTTATCATGCTAAGAGGAGCAGGAAAAAGCAAAAAATTTCAGAATTGCACCTTGCAATGCGGAGAAATTACTGTTTGTGCATTTACATTATTCATTGATTTTTGCCATTGAAAAACATCATGTTATTCATAAACCAGAATTGTTTGAAGCTACTGACTGAATGAAAAGAGCTGGCATCTCACTCTCTTTGAATCTTCTTTATCATGCTAAGAGGAGCAGGAAAAAGCAAAAAATTTCAGAATTGCACCTTGCAATGTGGAGAAATTACTGTTTGTGCATTTACAATATTCATTGATTTTTGCCATTGAAAAACGTCCAGAAATGTTTGAAGCTACTGACTGAATGAAAGGAGCTGGCATCTCACTCTCTTTGAATCTTCTTTATCATGCTAAGAGGAGCAGGAAAAAGCAAAAAATTTCAGAATTGCACCTTGCAATGCGGAGAAATTACTGTTTGTGCATTTACAATATTCATTGATTTTTGCCATTGAAAAACATCATGTTATTCATATACCAGAAATGTTTGAAGCTACTGACTGAATGAAAAGAGCTGGCATCTCACTCTCTTTGAATCTTCTTTATCATGCTAAGAGGAGCAGGAAAAAGCAAACAATTTTAGAATTGCACCTTGCAATGCGGAGAAATTACTGTTTGTGCATTTACAATATACATTGATTTTTGCCATTGAAAAACATCATGTTATTCATATACCAGAAATGTTTGAAGCTACTGACTGAATGAAAAGAGCTGACATCTCACTTTCTTTGAATCTTCTTTATCATGCTAAGAGGAGCAGGAAAAAGCAAAAAATTTCTGAATTGCACCTTGCAATGTGGAGAAATTACTGTTTGTGCATTTACAATATTCATTGATTTTTGCCATTGAAAAACGTCCAGAAATGTTTGAAGCTACTGACTGAATGAAAGGAGCTGGCATCTCATTCTCTTTGAATCTTCTTTATCATGCTAAGAGGAGAAGGAAAAAGCAAAAAATTTCAGAATTGCACCTTGCAATGCGGAGAAATTACTGTTTGTGCATTTACAATATTCATTGATTTTTGCCATTGAAAAACATCATGTTATTCATATACCAGAAATGTTTGAAGCTACTGACTGAATGAAAAGAGCTGGCATCTCACTCTCTTTGAATCTTCTTTATCATGCTAAGAGGAGCAGGAAAAAGCAAACAATTTTAGAATTGCATCTTGCAATGTGGAGAAATTACTGTTTGTGCATTTACAATATTCATTGATTTTTGCCATTGAAAAACGTCCAGAAATGCTTGAAGCTACTGACTGAATGAAAGGAGCTGGCATCTCACTCTCTTTGAATCTTCTTTATCATGCTAAGAGGAGCAGTAAAAAGCAAAAAATTTCAGAATTGCACCTTGCAATGCGGAGAAATTACTGTTTGTGCATTTACAATATTCATTGATTTTTGCCTTTGAAAAACGTCCAGAAATGTTTGAAGCTACTGACTGAATGAAAGGAGCTGGCATCTCACTCTCTTTGAATCTTCTTTATCATGCTAAGAGGAGCAGGAAAAAGCAAAAAATTTCAGAATTGCACCTTGCAATGCGGAGAAATTACTGTTTTTGCATTTACATTATTCATTGATTTTTGCCATTGAAAAACATCATGTTATTCATAAACCAGAATTGTTTGAAGCTACTGACTGAATGAAAAGAGCTGGCATCTCACTCTCTTTGAATCTTCTTTATCATGCTAAGAGGAGCAGGAAAAAGCAAAAAATTTCAGAATTGCACCTTGCAATGTGGAGAAATTACTGTTTGTGCATTTACAATATTCATTGATTTTTGCCATTGAAAAACGTCCAGAAATGTTTGAAGCTACTGACTGAATGAAAAGAGCTGGCATCTCACTCTCTTTGAATCTTCTTTATCATGCTAAGAGGAGCAGGAAAAAGCAAACAATTTTAGAATTGCATCTTGCAATGTGGAGAAATTACTGTTTGTGCATTTACAATATTCATTGATTTTTGCCATTGAAAAACGTCCAGAAATGTTTGAAGCTACTGACTGAATGAAAGGAGCTGGCATCTCACTCTCTTTGAATCTTCTTTATCATGCTAAGAGGAGCAGTAAAAAGCAAAAAATTTCAGAATTGCACCTTGCAATGCGGAGAAATTACTGTTTGTGCATTTACAATATTCATTGATTTTTGCCTTTGAAAAACGTCCAGAAATGTTTGAAGCTACTGACTGAATGAAAGGAGCTGGCATCTCACTCTCTTTGAATCTTCTTTATCATGCTAAGAGGAGCAGGAAAAAGCAAAAAATTTCAGAATTGCACCTTGCAATGCGGAGAAATTACTGTTTTTGCATTTACATTATTCATTGATTTTTGCCATTGAAAAACATCATGTTATTCATAAACCAGAATTGTTTGAAGCTACTGACTGAATGAAAAGAGCTGGCATCTCACTCTCTTTGAATCTTCTTTATCATGCTAAGAGGAGCAGGAAAAAGCAAAAATTTCAGAATTGCACCTTGCAATGTGGAGAAATTACTGTTTGTGCATTTACAATATTCATTGATTTTTGCCATTGAAAAATGTCCAGAAATGTTTGAAGCTACTGACTGAATGAAAGGAGCTTGCATCTCACTCTCTTTGAATCTTCTTTATCATGCTAAGAGGAGCATGAAAAAGCAAAAAATTTCAGAATTGCACCTTGCAATGCGGAGAAATTACTGTTTGTGCATTTACAATATACATTGATTTTTGCCATTGAAAAACATCATGTTATTCATATACCAGAAATGTTTGAAGCTACTGACTGAATGAAAAGAGCTGACATCTCACTTTCTTTGAATCTTCTTTATCATGCTAAGAGGAGCAGGAAAAAGCAAAAAATTTCTGAATTGCACCTTGCAATGTGGAGAAATTACTGTTTGTGCATTTACAATATTCATTGATTTTTGCCATTGAAAAACGTCCAGAAATGTTTGAAGCTACTGACTGAATGAAAGGAGCTTGCATCTCATTCTCTTTGAATCTTCTTTATCATGCTAAGAGGAGCAGGAAAAAGCAAAAAATTTCAGAATTGCACCTTGCAATGCGGAGAAATTACTGTTTGTGCATTTACAATATTCATTGATTTTTGCCATTGAAAAACATCATGTTATTCATATACCAGAAATGTTTGAAGCTACTGACTGAATGAAAAGAGCTGGCATCTCACTCTCTTTGAATATTCTTTATCATGCTAAGAGGAGCAGGAAAAAGCAAAAAATTTCAGAATTGCACCTTGCAATGTGGAGAAATTACTGTTTGTGCATTTACAATATTCATTGATTTTTGCCATTGAAAAACGTCCAGAAATGTTTGAAGCTACTGACTGAATGAAAGGAGCTGGCATCTCACTCTCTTTGAATCTTCTTTATCATGCTAAGAGGAGCAGGAAAAAGCAAAAAATTTCAGAATTGCACCTTGCAATGCGGAGAAATTACTGTTTGTGCATTTACAATATTCATTGATTTTTGCCATTGAAAAACATCATGTTATTCATATACCAGAAATGTTTGAAGCTACTGACTGAATGAAAGGAGCTGGCATATCACTCTCTTGAATCTTCTTTATCATGCTAAGAGGAGCAGGAAAAAGCAAAAAAATTCAGAATTGCTCCTTGCAATGCGGAGAAATTACTGTTTGTGCATTTACAATATTCATTGATTTTTGCCATTGAAAAACATCATGTTATTCATATACCAGAAATGTTTGAAGCTACTGACTGAATGAAAAGAGCTGGCATCTCACTCTCTTTGAATCTTCTTTATCATGCTAAGAGGAGCAGGAAAAAGCAAAAAATTTCAGAATTGCACCTTGCAATGTGGAGAAATTAGTGTTTGTGCCTTTACAATATTCATTGATTTTTGCCATTGAAAAACGTCCAGAAATGTTTGAAGCTACTGACTGAATGAACGGAGCTGGCATCTCAGGCTCTTTGTATCTTCTTTATCATGCTAAGAGGAGCAGGAAAAAGCAAAAAATTTCAGAATTGCACCTTGCAATGCGGAGAAATTACTGTTTGTGCATTTACAATATTCATTGATTTTTGCCTTTGAAAAACGTCCAGAAATGTTTGAAGCTACTGACTGAATGAAAGGAGCTGGCATCTCACTCTCTTTGAATCTTCTTTATCATGCTAAGAGGAGCAGGAAAAAGCAAAAAATTTCAGAATTGCACCTTGCAATGCGGAGAAATTACTGTTTGTGCATTTACATTATTCATTGATTTTTGCCATTGAAAAACATCATGTTATTCATAAACCAGAATTGTTTGAAGCTACTGACTGAATGAAAAGAGCTGGCATCTCACTCTCTTTGAATCTTCTTTATCATGCTAAGAGGAGCAGGAAAAAGCAAAAAATTTCAGAATTGCACCTTGCAATGTGGAGAAATTACTGTTTGTGCATTTACAATATTCATTGATTTTTGCCATTGAAAAACGTCCAGAAATGTTTGAAGCTACTGACTGAATGAAAGGAGCTGGCATCTCACTCTCTTTGAATCTTCTTTATCATGCTAAGAGGAGCAGGAAAAAGCAAAAAATTTCAGAATTGCACCTTGCAATGCGGAGAAATTACTGTTTGTGCATTTACAATATTCATTGATTTTTGCCATTGAAAAACATCATGTTATTCATATACCAGAAATGTTTGAAGCTACTGACTGAATGAAAAGAGCTGGCATCTCACTCTCTTTGAATCTTCTTTATCATGCTAAGAGGAGCAGGAAAAAGCAAACAATTTTAGAATTGCATCTTGCAATGTGGAGAAATTACTGTTTGTGCATTTACAATATTCATTGATTTTTGCCATTGAAAAACGTCCAGAAATGTTTGAAGCTACTGACTGAATGAAAGGAGCTGGCATCTCACTCTCTTTGAATCTTCTTTATCATGCTAAGAGGAGCAGTAAAAAGCAAAAAATTTCAGAATTGCACCTTGCAATGCGGAGAAATTACTGTTTGTGCATTTACAATATTCATTGATTTTTGCCTTTGAAAAACGTCCAGAAATGTTTGAAGCTACTGACTGAATGAAAGGAGCTGGCATCTCACTCTCTTTGAATCTTCTTTATCATGCTAAGAGGAGCAGGAAAAAGCAAAAAATTTCAGAATTGCACCTTGCAATGCGGAGAAATTACTGTTTTTGCATTTACATTATTCATTGATTTTTGCCATTGAAAAACATCATATTATTCATAAACCAGAATTGTTTGAAGCTACTGACTGAATGAAAAGAGCTGGCATCTCACTCTCTTTGAATCTTCTTTATCATGCTAAGAGGAGCAGGAAAAAGCAAAAAATTTCAGAATTGCACCTTGCAATGTGGAGAAATTACTGTTTGTGCATTTACAATATTCATTGATTTTTGCCATTGAAAAATGTCCAGAAATGTTTGAAGCTACTGACTGAATGAAAGGAGCTTGCATCTCACTCTCTTTGAATCTTCTTTATCATGCTAAGAGGAGCATGAAAAAGCAAAAAATTTCAGAATTGCACCTTGCAATGCGGAGAAATTACTGTTTGTGCATTTACAATATACATTGATTTTTGCCATTGAAAAACATCATGTTATTCATATACCAGAAATGTTTGAAGCTACTGACTGAATGAAAAGAGCTGACATCTCACTTTCTTTGAATCTTCTTTATCATGCTAAGAGGAGCAGGAAAAAGCAAAAAATTTCTGAATTGCACCTTGCAATGTGGAGAAATTACTGTTTGTGCATTTACAATATTCATTGATTTTTGCCATTGAAAAACGTCCAGAAATGTTTGAAGCTACTGACTGAATGAAAGGAGCTGGCATCTCATTCTCTTTGAATCTTCTTTATCATGCTAAGAGGAGAAGGAAAAAGCAAAAAATTTCAGAATTGCACCTTGCAATGCGGAGAAATTACTGTTTGTGCATTTACAATATTCATTGATTTTTGCCATTGAAAAACATCATGTTATTCATATACCAGAAATGTTTGGAGCTACTGACTGAATGAAAAGAGCTGGCATCTCACTCTCTTTGAATCTTCTTTATCATGCTAAGAGGAGCAGGAAAAAGCAAACAATTTTAGAATTGCATCTTGCAATGTGGAGAAATTACTGTTTGTGCATTTACAATATTCATTGATTTTTGCCATTGAAAAACGTCCAGAAATGCTTGAAGCTACTGACTGAATGAAAGGAGCTGGCATCTCACTCTCTTTGAATCTTCTTTATCATGCTAAGAGGAGCAGTAAAAAGCAAAAAATTTCAGAATTGCACCTTGCAATGCGGAGAAATTACTGTTTGTGCATTTACAATATTCATTGATTTTTGCCTTTGAAAAACGTCCAGAAATGTTTGAAGCTACTGACTGAATGAAAGGAGCTGGCATCTCACTCTCTTTGAATCTTCTTTATCATGCTAAGAGGAGCAGGAAAAAGCAAAAAATTTCAGAATTGCACCTTGCAATGCGGAGAAATTACTGTTTTTGCATTTACATTATTCATTGATTTTTGCCATTGAAAAACATCATGTTATTCATAAACCAGAATTGTTTGAAGCTACTGACTGAATGAAAAGAGCTGGCATCTCACTCTCTTTGAATCTTCTTTATCATGCTAAGAGGAGCAGGAAAAAGCAAAAAATTTCAGAATTGCACCTTGCAATGTGGAGAAATTACTGTTTGTGCATTTACAATATTCATTGATTTTTGCCATTGAAAAACGTCCAGAAATGTTTGAAGCTACTGACTGAATGAAAAGAGCTGGCATCTCACTCTCTTTGAATCTTCTTTATCATGCTAAGAGGAGCAGGAAAAAGCAAACAATTTTAGAATTGCATCTTGCAATGTGGAGAAATTACTGTTTGTGCATTTACAATATTCATTGATTTTTGCCATTGAAAAACGTCCAGAAATGTTTGAAGCTACTGACTGAATGAAAGGAGCTGGCATCTCACTCTCTTTGAATCTTCTTTATCATGCTAAGAGGAGCAGTAAAAAGCAAAAAATTTCAGAATTGCACCTTGCAATGCGGAGAAATTACTGTTTGTGCATTTACAATATTCATTGATTTTTGCCTTTGAAAAACGTCCAGAAATGTTTGAAGCTACTGACTGAATGAAAGGAGCTGGCATCTCACTCTCTTTGAATCTTCTTTATCATGCTAAGAGGAGCAGGAAAAAGCAAAAAATTTCAGAATTGCACCTTGCAATGCGGAGAAATTACTGTTTTTGCATTTACATTATTCATTGATTTTTGCCATTGAAAAACATCATGTTATTCATAAACCAGAATTGTTTGAAGCTACTGACTGAATGAAAAGAGCTGGCATCTCACTCTCTTTGAATCTTCTTTATCATGCTAAGAGGAGCAGGAAAAAGCAAAAAATTTCAGAATTGCACCTTGCAATGTGGAGAAATTACTGTTTGTGCATTTACAATATTCATTGATTTTTGCCATTGAAAAATGTCCAGAAATGTTTGAAGCTACTGACTGAATGAAAGGAGCTTGCATCTCACTCTCTTTGAATCTTCTTTATCATGCTAAGAGGAGCATGAAAAAGCAAAAAATTTCAGAATTGCACCTTGCAATGCGGAGAAATTACTGTTTGTGCATTTACAATATACATTGATTTTTGCCATTGAAAAACATCATGTTATTCATATACCAGAAATGTTTGAAGCTACTGACTGAATGAAAAGAGCTGACATCTCACTTTCTTTGAATCTTCTTTATCATGCTAAGAGGAGCAGGAAAAAGCAAAAAATTTCTGAATTGCACCTTGCAATGTGGAGAAATTACTGTTTGTGCATTTACAATATTCATTGATTTTTGCCATTGAAAAACGTCCAGAAATGTTTGAAGCTACTGACTGAATGAAAGGAGCTTGCATCTCATTCTCTTTGAATCTTCTTTATCATGCTAAGAGGAGCAGGAAAAAGCAAAAAATTTCAGAATTGCACCTTGCAATGCGGAGAAATTACTGTTTGTGCATTTACAATATTCATTGATTTTTGCCATTGAAAAACATCATGTTATTCATATACCAGAAATGTTTGAAGCTACTGACTGAATGAAAAGAGCTGGCATCTCACTCTCTTTGAATATTCTTTATCATGCTAAGAGGAGCAGGAAAAAGCAAAAAATTTCAGAATTGCACCTTGCAATGTGGAGAAATTACTGTTTGTGCATTTACAATATTCATTGATTTTTGCCATTGAAAAACGTCCAGAAATGTTTGAAGCTACTGACTGAATGAAAGGAGCTGGCATCTCACTCTCTTTGAATCTTCTTTATCATGCTAAGAGGAGCAGGAAAAAGCAAAAAATTTCAGAATTGCACCTTGCAATGCGGAGAAATTACTGTTTGTGCATTTACAATATTCATTGATTTTTGCCATTGAAAAACATCATGTTATTCATATACCAGAAATGTTTGAAGCTACTGACTGAATGAAAAGAGCTGGCATCTCACTCTCTTTGAATCTTCTTTATCATGCTAAGAGGAGCAGGAAAAAGCAAAAAATTTCAGAATTGCACCTTGCAATGTGGAGAAATTACTGTTTGTGCATTTACAATATTCATTGATTTTTGCCATTGAAAAATGTCCAGAAATGTTTGAAGCTACTAACTGAATGAAAGGAGCTGGCATCTCACTCTCCTTGAATCTTCTTTATCATGCTAAGAGGAGCAGGAAAAAGCAAAAAATTTCAGAATTGCACCTTGCAATGCGGAGAAATTACTGTTTGTGCATTTACAATATTCATTGATTTTTGCCATTGAAAAACATCATGTTATTCATATACCAGAAATGTTTGAAGCTACTGACTGAATGAAAAGAGCTGGCATCTCACTCTCTTTGAATCTTCTTTATCATGCTAAGAGGAGCAGGAAAAAGCAAACAATTTTAGAATTGCATCTTGCAATGTGGAGAAATTACTGTTTGTGCATTTACAATATTCATTGATTTTTGCCATTGAAAAACGTCCAGAAATGTTTGAAGCTACTGACTGAATGAAAGGAGCTGGCATCTCACTCTCTTTGAATCTTCTTTATCATGCTAAGAGGAGCAGTAAAAAGCAAAAAATTTCAGAATTGCACCTTGCAATGCGGAGAAATTACTGTTTGTGCATTTACAATATTCATTGATTTTTGCCTTTGAAAAACGTCCAGAAATGTTTGAAGCTACTGACTGAATGAAAGGAGCTGGCATCTCACTCTCTTTGAATCTTCTTTATCATGCTAAGAGGAGCAGGAAAAAGCAAAAAATTTCAGAATTGCACCTTGCAATGCGGAGAAATTACTGTTTGTGCATTTACATTATTCATTGATTTTTGCCATTGAAAAACATCATGTTATTCATAAACCAGAATTGTTTGAAGCTACTGACTGAATGAAAAGAGCTGGCATCTCACTCTCTTTGAATCTTCTTTATCATGCTAAGAGGAGCAGGAAAAAGCAAAAAATTTCAGAATTGCACCTTGCAATGTGGAGAAATTACTGTTTGTGCATTTACAATATTCATTGATTTTTGCCATTGAAAAATGTCCAGAAATGTTTGAAGCTACTGACTGAATGAAAGGAGCTTGCATCTCACTCTCTTTGAATCTTCTTTATCATGCTAAGAGAAGCAGGAAAAAGCAAAAAATTTCAGAATTGCAGCTTGCAATGCGGAGAAATTACTGTTTGTGCATTTACAATATACATTGATTTTTGCCATTGAAAAACATCATGTTATTCATATACCAGAAATGTTTGAAGCTACTGACTGAATGAAAAGAGCTGGCATCTCACTTTCTTTGAATCTTCTTTATCATGCTAAGAGGAGCAGGAAAAAGCAAAAAATTTCTGAATTGCACCTTGCAATGTGGAGAAATTACTGTTTGTGCATTTACAATATTCATTGATTTTTGCCATTGAAAAACGTCCAGAAATGTTTGAAGCTACTGACTGAATGAAAGGAGCTGGCATCTCATTCTCTTTGAATCTTCTTTATCATGCTAAGAGGAGCAGGAAAAAGCAAAAAATTTCAGAATTGCACCTTACAATGCGGAGAAATTACTGTTTGTGCATTTACATTATTCATTGATTTTTGCCATTGAAAAATATCATGTTATTCATAAACCAGAATTGTTTGAAGCTACTGACTGAATGAAAAGAGCTGGCATCTCACTCTCTTTGAATCTTCTTTATCATGCTAAGAGGAGCAGGAAAAAGAATTGCACCTTGCAATGTGGAGAAATTACTGTTTGTGCATTTACAATATTCATTGATTTTTGCCATTGAAAAATGTCCAGAAATGTTTGAAGCTACTGACTGAATGAAAGGAGCTTGCATCTCACTCTCTTTGAATCTTCTTTATCATGCTAAGAGGAGCAGGAAAAAGCAAAAAATTTCAGAATTGCAGCTTGCAATGCGGAGAAATTACTGTTTGTGCATTTACAATATACATTGATTTTTGCCATTGAAAAACATCATGTTATTCATATACCAGAAATGTTTGAAGCTACTGACTGAATGAAAAGAGCTGGCATCTCACTTTCTTTGAATCTTCTTTATCATGCTAAGAGGAGCAGGAAAAAGCAAAAAATTTCTGAATTGCACCTTGCAATGTGGAGAAATTACTGTTTGTGCATTTACAATATTCATTGATTTTTGCCATTGAAAAACGTCCAGAAATGTTTGAAGCTACTGACTGAATGAAAGGAGCTGGCATCTCATTCTCTTTTGAATCTTCTTTATCATGCTAAGAGGAGCAGGAAAAAGCAAAAAATTTCAGAATTGCACCTTGCAATGCGGAGAAATTACTGTTTGTGCATTTACAATATTCATTGATTTTTGCCATTGAAAAACATCATGTTATTCATATACCAGAAATGTTTGAAGCTACTGACTGAATGAAAAGAGCTGGCATCTCACTCTCTTTGAATCTTCTTTATCATGCTAAGAGGAGCAGGAAAAAGCAAAAAATTTCAGAATTGCACCTTGCAATGTGGAGAAATTACTGTTTGTGCATTTACAATATTCATTGATTTTTGCCATTGAAAAACGTCCAGAAATGTTTGAAGCTACTGACTGAATGAAAGGAGCTGGCATCTCACTCTCTTTGAATCTTCTTTATCATGCTAAGAGGAGCAGGAAAAAGCAAAAAATTTCAGAAATTGCACCTTGCAATGCGGAGAAATTACTGTTTGTGCATTTACAATATTCATTGATTTTTGCCATTGAAAACATCATGTTATTCATATACCAGAAATGTTTGAAGCTACTGACTGAATTAAAAGAGCTGGCATCTCACTCTCTTTGAATCTTCTTTATCATGCTAAGAGGAGCAGGAAAAAGCAAAAAATGTCAGAATTGCACCTTGCAATGTGGAGAAATTACTGTTTGTGTATTTACAATATTCATTGATTTTTGCCATTGAAAAACGTCCAGAAATGTTTGAAGCTACTGACTGAATGAAAGGAGCTGGCATCTCACTCTCTTTGAATCTTCTTTATCATGCTAAGAGGAGCAGGAAAAAGCAAAAAATTTCAGAATTGCACCTTGCAATGCGGAGAAATTACTGTTTGTGCATTCACAATATTCATTGATTTTTGCCATTGAAAAACATCATGTTATTCATATACCAGAAATGTTTGAAGCTACTGACTGAATGAAAAGAGCTGGCATCTCACTCTGTTTGAATCTTCTTTATCATGCTAAGAGGAGCAGGAAAAAGCAAAAAATTTCAGAATTGCACCTTGCAATGTGGAGAAATTACTGTTTGTGCATTTACAATATTCATTGATTTTTGCCATTGAAAAATTGTCCAGAAATGTTTGAAGCTACTGACTGAATGAAAGGAGCTGGCATCTCACTCTCCTTGAATCTTCTTTATCATGCTAAGAGGAGCAGGAAAAAGCAAAAAATTTCAGAATTGCACCTTGCAATGCGGAGAAATTACTGTTTGTGCATTTACAATATTCATTGATTTTTGCCATTGAAAAACATCATGTTATTCATATACCAGAAATGTTTGAAGCTACTGACTGAATGAAAAGAGCTGGCATCTCACTCTCTTTGAATCTTCTTTATCATGCTAAGAGGAGCAGGAAAAAGCAAACAATTTTAGAATTGCATCTTGCAATGTGGAGAAATTACTGTTTGTGCATTTACAATATTCATTGATTTTTGCCATTGAAAAACATGTTATTCATATCCAGAAATGTTTGAAGCTACTGACTGAATGAAAGGAGCTGGCATCTCACTCTCTTTGAATCTTCTTTATCATGCTAAGAGGAGCAGTAAAAAGCAAAAAATTTCAGAATTGCACCTTGCAATGCGGAGAAATTACTGTTTGTGCATTTACAATATTCATTGATTTTTGCCATTGAAAAACGTCCAGAAATGTTTGAAGCTACTGACTGAATGAAAGGAGCTGGCATCTCACTCTCTTTGAATCTTCTTTATCATGCTAAGAGGAGCAGGAAAAAGCAAAAAATTTCAGAATTGCACCTTGCAATGCGGAGAAATTACTGTTTGTGCATTTACAATATTCATTGATTTTTGCCATTGAAAAACATCATGTTATTCATATACCAGAAATGTTTGAAGCTACTGACTGAATTAAAAGAGCTGGCATCTCACTCTCTTTGAATCTTCTTTATCATGCTAAGAGGAGCAGGAAAAAGCAAAAAATTTCAGAATTGCACCTTGCAATGTGGAGAAATTACTGTTTGTGCATTTACAATATTCATTGATTTTTGCCATTGAAAAACGTCCAGAAATGTTTGAAGCTACTGACTGAATGAAAGGAGCTGGCATCTCACTCTCTTTGAATCTTCTTTATCATGCTAAGAGGAGCAGGAAAAAGCAAAAAATTTCAGAATTGCACCTTGCAATGCGGAGAAATTACTGTTTGTGCATTCACAATATTCATTGATTTTTGCCATTGAAAAACATCATGTTATTCATATACCAGAAATGTTTGAAGCTACTGACTGAATGAAAAGAGCTGGCATCTCACTCTGTTTGAATCTTCTTTATCATGCTAAGAGGAGCAGGAAAAAGCAAAAAATTTCAGAATTGCACCTTGCAATGTGGAGAAATTACTGTTTGTGCATTTACAATATTCATTGATTTTTGACATTGAAAAATGTCCAGAAATGTTTGAAGCTACTGACTGAATGAAAGGAGCTGGCATCTCACTCTCCTTGAATCTTCTTTATCATGCTAAGAGGAGCAGGAAAAAGCAAAAAATTTCAGAATTGCACCTTGCAATGCGGAGAAATTACTGTTTGTGCATTTACAATATTCATTGATTTTTGCCATTGAAAAACATCATGTTATTCATATACCAGAAATGTTTGAAGCTACTGACTGAATGAAAAGAGCTGGCATCTCACTCTCTTTGAATCTTCTTTATCATGCTAAGAGGAGCAGGAAAAAGCAAAAAATTTCAGAATTGCACCTTGCAATGTGGAGAAATTACTGTTTGTGCATTTACAATATTCATTGATTTTTGCCATTGAAAAATGTCCAGAAATGTTTGAAGCTACTGACTGAATGAAAGGAGCTGGCATCTCACTCTCCTTGAATCTTCTTTATGATGCTAAGAGGAGCAGGAAAAAGCAAAAAATTTCAGAATTGCACCTTGCAATGCGGAGAAATTACTGTTTGTGCATTTACAATATTCATTGATTTTTGCCATTGAAAAACATCATGTTATTCATATACCAGAAATGTTTGAAGCTACTGACTGAATGAAAAGAGCTGGCATCTCACTCTCTTTGAATCTTCTTTATCATGCTAAGAGGAGCAGGAAAAAGCAAACAATTTTAGAATTGCATCTTGCAATGTGGAGAAATTACTGTTTGTGCATTTACAATATTCATTGATTTTTGCCATTGAAAAACGTCCAGAAATGTTTGAAGCTACTGACTGAATGAAAGGAGCTGGCATCTCACTCTCTTTGAATCTTCTTTATCATGCTAAGAGGAGCAGTAAAAAGCAAAAAATTTCAGAATTGCACCTTGCAATGCGGAGAAATTACTGTTTGTGCATTTACAATATTCATTGATTTTTGCCTTTGAAAAACGTCCAGGAATGTTTGAAGCTACTGACTGAATGAAAGGAGCTGGCATCTCACTCTCTTTGAATCTTCTTTATCATGCTAAGAGGAGCAGGAAAAAGCAAAAAATTTCAGAATTGCACCTTGCAATGCGGAGAAATTACTGTTTGTGCATTTACATTATTCATTGATTTTTGCCATTGAAAAACATCATGTTATTCATAAACCAGAATTGTTTGAAGCTACTGACTGAATGAAAAGAGCTGGCATCTCACTCTCTTTGAATCTTCTTTATCATGCTAAGAGGAGCAGGAAAAAGCAAAAATATTCAGAATTGCACCTTGCAATGTGGAGAAATTACTGTTTGTGCATTTACAATATTCATTGATTTTTGCCATTGAAAAATGTCCAGAAATGTTTGAAGCTACTGACTGAATGAAAGGAGCTTGCATCTCACTCTCTTTGAATCTTCTTTATCATGCTAAGAGAAGCAGGAAAAAGCAAAAAATTTCAGAATTGCAGCTTGCAATGCGGAGAAATTACTGTTTGTGCATTTACAATATACATTGATTTTTGCCATTGAAAAACATCATGTTATTCATATACCAGAAATGTTTGAAGCTACTGACTGAATGAAAAGAGCTGGCATCTCACTTTCTTTGAATCTTCTTTATCATGCTAAGAGGAGCAGGAAAAAGCAAAAAATTTCTGTATTGCACCTTGCAATGTGGAGAAATTACTGTTTGTGCATTTACAATATTCATTGATTTTTGCCATTGAAAAACGTCCAGAAATGTTTGAAGCTACTGACTGAATGAAAGGAGCTGGCATCTCATTCTCTTTGAATCTTCTTTATCATGCTAAGAGGAGCAGGAAAAAGCAAAAAATTTCAGAATTGCACCTTGCAATGCGGAGAAATTACTGTTTGTGCATTTACAATATTCATTGATTTTTGCCATTGAAAAACATCATGTTATTCATATACCAGAAATGTTTGAAGCTACTGACTGAATGAAAAGAGCTGGCATCTCACTCTCTTTGAATATTCTTTATCATGCTAAGAGGAGCAGGAAAAAGCAAAAAATTTCAGAATTGCACCTTGCAATGTGGAGAAATTACTGTTTGTGCATTTACAATATTCATTGATTTTTGCCATTGAAAAACGTCCAGAAATGTTTGAAGCTACTGACTGAATGAAAGGAGCTGGCATCTCACTCTCTTTGAATCTTCTTTATCATGCTAAGAGGAGCAGGAAAAAGCAAAAAATTTCAGAATTGCACCTTGCAATGCGGAGAAATTACTGTTTGTGCATTTACAATATTCATTGATTTTTGCCATTGAAAAACATCATGTTATTCATATACCAGAAATGTTTGAAGCTACTGACTGAATTAAAAGAGCTGGCATCTCACTCTCTTTGAATCTTCTTTATCATGCTAAGAGGAGCAGTAAAAAGCAAAAAATTTCAGAATTGCACCTTGCAATGCGGAGAAATTACTGTTTGTGTATTTACAATATTCATTGATTTTTGCCTTTGAAAAGCGTCAAGAAATGTTTGAAGCTACTGACTGAATGAAAGGAGCTGGCATCTCACTCTCTTTGAATCTTCTTTATCATGCTAAGAGGAGCAGGAAAAAGCAAAAAATTTCAGAATTGCACCTTGCAATGCTGAGAAATTACTGTTTGTGCATTTACATTATTCATTGATTTTTACCATTGAAAAACATCATGTTATTCATAAACCAGAATTGTTTGAAGCTACTGACTGAATGAAAAGAGCTGGCATCTCACTCTCTTTGAATCTTCTTTATCATGCTAAGAGGAGCAGGAAAAAGCAAAAAATTTCAGAATTGCACCTTGCAATGTGGAGAAATTACTGTTTGTGCATTTACAATATTCATTGATTTTTGCCATTGAAAAATGTCCAGAAATGTTTGAAGCTACTGACTGAATGAAAGGAGCTTGCATCTCACTCTCTTTGAATCTTCTTTATCATGCTAAGAGAAGCAGGAAAAAGCAAAAAATTTCAGAATTGCAGCTTGCAATGCGGAGAAATTACTGTTTGTGCATTTACAATATACATTGATTTTTGCCATTGAAAAACATCATGTTATTCATATACCAGAAATGTTTGAAGCTACTGACTGAATGAAAAGAGCTGGCATCTCACTTTCTTTGAATCTTCTTTATCATGCTAAGAGGAGCAGGAAAAAGCAAAAAATTTCAGAATTGCACCTTGCAATGTGGAGAAATTACTGTTTGTGCATTTACAATATTCATTGATTTTTGCCATTGAAAAACGTCCAGAAATGTTTGAAGCTACTGACTGAATGAAAGGAGCTGGCATCTCACTCTCTTTGAATCTTCTTTATCATGCTAAGAGGAGCAGGAAAAAGCAAAAATTTCAGAATTGCACCTTGCAATGCGGAGAAATTACTGTTTGTGCATTCACAATATTCATTGATTTTTGCCATTGAAAAACATCATGTTATTCATATACCAGAAATGTTTGAAGCTACTGACTGAATGAAAAGAGCTGGCATCTCACTCTGTTTGAATCTTCTTTATCATGCTAAGAGGAGCAGGAAAAAGCAAAAAATTTCAGAATTGCACCTTGCAATGTGGAGAAATTACTGTTTGTGCATTTACAATATTCATTGATTTTTGACATTGAAAAACGTCCAGAAATGATTGAAGCTACTGACTGAATGAAAGGAGCTGGCATCTCACTCTCCTTGAATCGTCTTTATCATGCTAAGAGGAGCAGGAAAAAGCAAAAAATTTCAGAATTGCACCTTGCAATGCGGAGAAATTACTGTTTGTGCATTTACAATATTCATTGGTTTTTGCCATTGAAAAACATCATGTTATTCATATACCAGAAATGTTTGAAGCTACTGACTGAATGAAAAGAGCTGGCATCTCACTCTCTTTGAATCTTCTTTATCATGCTAAGAGGAGCAGGAAAAAGCAGAAAATTTCAGAATTGCACCTTGCAATGTGGAGAAATTACTGTTTGTGCATTTACAATATTCATTGATTTTTGCCATTGAAAAACGTCCAGAAATGTTTGAAGCTACTGACTGAATGAAAGGAGCTGGCATCTCATTCTCTTTGAAACTTCTTTATCATGCTAAGAGGAGCAGGAAAAAGCAAAAATATTCAGAATTGCACCTTGCAATGCGGAGAAATTACTGTTTGTGCATTTACAATATTCATTGATTTTTGCCATTGAAAAACATCATGTTATTCATATACCAGAAATGTTTGAAGCTACTGACTAAATGAAAAGAGCTGGCATCTCACTCTCTTTGAATCTTCTTTATCATGCTAAGAGGAGCAGGAAAAAGCAAAAAATTTCAGAATTGCACCTTGCAATGTGGAGAAATTACTGTTTGTGCATTTACAATATTCATTGATTTTTGCCATTGAAAAACGTCCAGAAATGTTTGAAGCTACTGACTGAATGAAAGGAGCTGGCATCTCACTCTCTTTGAATCTTCTTTATCATGCTAAGAGGAGCAGGAAAAAGCAAAAAATTTCAGAATTGCACCTTGCAATGCGGAGAAATTACTGTTAGTGCATTTACAATATTCATTGATTTTTGCCATTGAAAAACATCATGTTATTCATATACCAGAAATGTTTGAAGCTACTGACTGAATTAAAAGAGCTGGCATCTCACTCTCTTTGAATCTTCTTTATCATGCTAACAGGAGTAGTAAAAATCAAAAAATTTCAGAATTGCACCTTGCAATGCGGAGAAATTACTGTTTGTGTATTTACAATATTCATTGATTTTTGCCTTTGAAAAACGTCCAGAAATGTTTGAAGCTACTGACTGAATGAAAGGAGCTGGCATCTCACTCTCTTTGAATCTTCTTTATCATGCTAAGAGGAGCAGGAAAAAGCAAAAAATTTCAGAATTGCACCTTGCAATGCTGAGAAATTACTGTTTGTGCATTTACATTATTCATTGATTTTTACCATTGAAAAACATCATGTTATTCATATACCAGAAATGTTTGAAGCTACTGACTGAATGAAAAGAGCTGGCATCTCACTTTCTTTGAATCTTCTTTATCATGCTAAGAGGAGCAGGAAAAAGCAAAAAATTTCAGAATTGCACCTTGCAATGTGGAGAAATTACTGTTTGTGCATTTACAATATTCATTGATTTTTGCCATTGAAAAATGTCCAGAAATGTTTGAAGCTACTGACTGAATGAAAGGAGCTTGCATCTCACTCTCTTTGAATCTTCTTTATCATGCTAAGAGAAGCAGGAAAAAGCAAAAAATTTCAGAATTGCAGCTTGCAATGCGGAGAAATTACTGTTTGTGCATTTACAATATACATTGATTTTTGCCATTGAAAAACATCATGTTATTCATATACCAGAAATGTTTGAAGCTACTGACTGAATGAAAAGAGCTGGCATCTCACTCTCTTTGAATATTCTTTATCATGCTAAGAGGAGCAGGAAAAACAAAAAATTTCAGAATTGCACCTTGCAATGTGGAGAAATTACTGTTTGTGCATTTACAATATTCATTGATTTTTGCCATTGAAAAACGTCCAGAAATGTTTGAAGCTACTGACTGAATGAAAGGAGCTGGCATCTCACTCTCTTTGAATCTTCTTTATCATGCTAAGAGGAGCAGGAAAAAGCAAAAAATTTCAGAATTGCACCTTGCAATGTGGAGAAATTACTGTTTGTGCATTTACAATATTCATTGATTTTTGCCATTGAAAAACATCATGTTATTCATATACCAGAAATGTTTGAAGCTACTGACTGAATTAAAAGAGCTGGCATCTCACTCTCTTTGAATCTTCTTTATCATGCTAAGAGGAGCAGGAAAAAGCAAAAAATTTCAGAATTGCACCTTGCAATGTGGAGAAATTACTGTTTGTGCATTTACAATATTCATTGATTTTTGCCATTGAAAAACGTCCAGAAATGTTTGAAGCTACTGACTGAATGAAAGGAGCTGGCATCTCACTCTCTTTGAATCTTCTTTATCATGCTAAGAGGAGCAGGAAAAAGCAAAAAATTTCAGAATTGCACCTTGCAATACGGAGAAATTACTGTTTGTGCATTCACAATATTCATTGATTTTTGCCATTGAAAAACATCATGTTATTCATATACCAGAAATGTTTGAAGCTACTGACTGAATGAAAAGAGCTGGCATCTCACTCTGTTTGAATCTTCTTTATCATGCTAAGAGGAGCAGGAAAAAGCAAAAAAATTCAGAATTGCACCTTGCAATGTGGAGAAATTACTGTTTGTGCATTTACAATATTCATTGATTTTTGACATTGAAAAATGTCCAGAAATGTTTGAAGCTACTGACTGAATGAAAGGAGCTGGCATCTCACTCTCCTTGAATCTTCTTTATCATGCTAAGAGGAGCAGGAAAAAGCAAAAAATTTCAGAATTGCACCTTGCAATGCGGAGAAATTACTGTTTGTGCATTTACAATATTCATTGATTTTTGCCATTGAAAAACATCATGTTATTCATATACCAGAAATGTTTGAAGCTACTGACTGAATGAAAAGAGCTGGCATCTCACTCTCTTTGAATATTCTTTATCATGCTAAGAGGAGCAGGAAAAAGCAAAAAATTTCAGAATTGCACCTTGCAATGTGGAGAAATTACTGTTTGTGCATTTACAATATTCATTGATTTTTGCCATTGAAAAACATCCAGAAATGTTTGAAGCTACTGACTGAATGAAAGGAGCTGGCATCTCACTCTCTTTGAATCTTCTTTATCATGCTAAGAGGAGCAGGAAAAAGCAAAAAATTTCAGAATTGCACCTTGCAATGTGGAGAAATTACTGTTTGTGCATTTACAATATTCATTGATTTTTGCCATTGAAAAACATCATGTTATTCATATACCAGAAATGTTTGAAGCTACTGACTGAATTAAAAGAGCTGGCATCTCACTCTCTTTGAATCTTCTTTATCATGCTAAGAGGAGCAGGAAAAAGCAAAAAATTTCAGAATTGCACCTTGCAATGTGGAGAAATTACTGTTTGTGCATTTACAATATTCATTGATTTTTGCCATTGAAAAACGTCCAGAAATGTTTGAAGCTACTGACTGAATGAAAGGAGCTGGCATCTCACTCTCTTTGAATCTTCTTTATCATGCTAAGAGGAGCAGGAAAAAGCAAAAAATTTCAGAATTGCACCTTGCAATGCGGAGAAATTACTGTTTGTGCATTCACAATATTCATTGATTTTTGCCATTGAAAAACATCATGTTATTCATATACCAGAAATGTTTGAAGCTACTGACTGAATGAAAAGAGCTGGCATCTCACTCTGTTTGAATCTTCTTTATCATGCTAAGAGGAGCAGGAAAAAGCAAAAAATTTCAGAATTGCACCTTGCAATGTGGAGAAATTACTGTTTGTGCATTTACAATATTCATTGATTTTTGACATTGAAAAATGTCCAGAAATGTTTGAAGCTACTGACTGAATGAAAGGAGCTGGCATCTCACTCTCCTTGAATCTTCTTTATCATGCTAAGAGGAGCAGGAAAAAGCAAAAAATTTCAGAATTGCACCTTGCAATGCGGAGAAATTACTGTTTGTGCATTTACAATATTCATTGATTTTTGCCATTGAAAAACATCATGTTATTCATATACCAGAAATGTTTGAAGCTACTGACTGAATGAAAAGAGCTGGCATCTCACTCTCTTTGAATCTTCTTTATCATGCTAAGAGGAGCAGGAAAAAGCAAACAATTTTAGAATTGCATCTTGCAATGTGGAGAAATTACTGTTTGTGCATTTACAATATTCATTAATTTTTGCCATTGAAAAAAGTCCAGAAATGTTTGAAGCTACTGACTGAATGAAAGGAGCTGGCATCTCACTCTCTTTGAATCTTCTTTATCATGCTAAGAGGAGCAGGAAAAAGCAAAAAATTTCAGAATTGCACCTTGCAATGCGGAGAAATTACTGTTTGTGCATTTACAATATTCATTGATTTTTGCCATTGAAAACCATCATGTTATTCATATACCAGAAATGTTTGAAGCTACTGACTGAATGAAAAGAGCTGGCATCTCACTCTCTTTGAATCTTCTTTATCATGCTAAGAGGAGCAGGAAAAAGCAAAAAATTTCAGAATTGCACCTTGCAATGTGGAGAAATTACTGTTTGTGCATTTACAATATTCATTGATTTTTGACATTGAAAAACGTCCAGAAATGTTTGAAGCTACTGACTGAATGAAAGGAGCTGGCATCTCACTCTCCTTGAATCTTCTTTATCATGCTAAGAGGAGCAGGAAAAAGCAAAAAATTTCAGAATTGCACCTTGCAATGCGGAGAAATTACTGTTTGTGCATTTACAATATTCATTGATTTTTGCCATTGAAAAACATCATGTTATTCATATACCAGAAATGTTTGAAGCTACTGACTGAATGAAAAGAGCTGGCATCTCACTCTCTTTGAATCTTCTTTATCATGCTAAGAGGAGCAGGAAAAAGCAAAAAATTTCAGAATTGCACCTTGCAATGTGGAGAAATTACTGTTTGTGCATTTACAATATTCATTGATTTTTGCCATTGAAAAACGTCCAGAAATGTTTGAAGCTACTGACTGAATGAAAGGAGCTGGCATCTCATTCTCTTTGAAACTTCTTTATCATGCTAAGAGGAGCAGGAAAAAGCAAAAAAATTCAGAATTGCACCTTGCAATGCGGAGAAATTACTGTTTGTGCATTTACAATATTCATTGATTTTTGCCATTGAAAAACATCATGTTATTCATATACCAGAAATGTTTGAAGCTACTGACTAAATGAAAAGAGCTGGCATCTCACTCTCTTTGAATCTTCTTTATCATGCTAAGAGGAGCAGGAAAAAGCAAAAAATTTCAGAATTGCACCTTGCAATGTGGAGAAATTACTGTTTGTGCATTTACAATATTCATTGATTTTTGCCATTGAAAAACGTCCAGAAATGTTTGAAGCTACTGACTGAATGAAAGGAGCTGGCATCTCACTCTCTTTGAATCTTCTTTATCATGCTAAGAGGAGCAGGAAAAAGCAAAAAATTTCAGAATTGCACCTTGCAATGCGGAGAAATTACTGTTTGTGCATTTACAATATTCATTGATTTTTGCCATTGAAAAACATCATGTTATTCATATACCAGAAATGTTTGAAGCTACTGACTGAATTAAAAGAGCTGGCATCTCACTCTCTTTGAATCTTCTTTATCATTCTAAGAGGAGCAGGAAAAAGCAAAAAATTTCAGAATTGCACCTTGCAATGCGGAGAAATTACTGTTTGTGCATTTACAATATTCATTGATTTTTGCCATTGAAAAACATCATGTTATTCATATACCAGAAATGTTTGAAGCTACTGACTGAATGAAAAGAGCTGGCATCTCACTCTCTTTGAATCTTCTTTATCATGCTAAGAGGAGCAGGAAAAAGCAAAAAATTTCAGAATTGCACCTTGCAATGTGGAGAAATTACTGTTTGTGCATTTACAATATTCATTGATTTTTGACATTGAAAAACGTCCAGAAATGTTTGAAGCTACTGACTGAATGAAAGGAGCTGGCATCTCACTCTCCTTGAATCTTCTTTATCATGCTAAGAGGAGCAGGAAAAAGCAAAAAATTTCAGAATTGCACCTTGCAATGCGGAGAAATTACTGTTTGTGCATTTACAATATTCATTGATTTTTGCCATTGAAAAACATCATGTTATTCATATACCAGAAATGTTTGAAGCTACTGACTGAATGAAAAGAGCTGGCATCTCACTCTCTTTGAATCTTCTTTATCATGCTAAGAGGAGCAGGAAAAAGCAAAAAATTTCAGAATTGCACCTTGCAATGTGGAGAAATTACTGTTTGTGCATTTACAATATTCATTGATTTTTGCCATTGAAAAACGTCCAGAAATGTTTGAAGCTACTGACTGAATGAAAGGAGCTGGCATCTCATTCTCTTTGAAACTTCTTTATCATGCTAAGAGGAGCAGGAAAAAGCAAAAAAATTCAGAATTGCACCTTGCAATGCGGAGAAATTACTGTTTGTGCATTTACAATATTCATTGATTTTTGCCATTGAAAAACATCATGTTATTCATATACCAGAAATGTTTGAAGCTACTGACTAAATGAAAAGAGCTGGCATCTCACTCTCTTTGAATCTTCTTTATCATGCTAAGAGGAGCAGGAAAAAGCAAAAAATTTCAGAATTGCACCTTGCAATGTGGAGAAATTACTGTTTGTGCATTTACAATATTCATTGATTTTTGCCATTGAAAAACGTCCAGAAATGTTTGAAGCTACTGACTGAATGAAAGGAGCTGGCATCTCACTCTCTTTGAATCTTCTTTATCATGCTAAGAGGAGCAGGAAAAAGCAAAAAATTTCAGAATTGCACCTTGCAATGCGGAGAAATTACTGTTTGTGCATTTACAATATTCATTGATTTTTGCCATTGAAAAACATCATGTTATTCATATACCAGAAATGTTTGAAGCTACTGACTGAATTAAAAGAGCTGGCATCTCACTCTCTTTGAATCTTCTTTATCATTCTAAGAGGAGCAGGAAAAAGCAAAAAATTTCAGAATTGCACCTTGCAATGTGGAGAAATTACTGTTTGTGCATTTACAATATTCATTGATTTTTGCCATTGAAAAACGTCCAGAAATGTTTGAAGCTACTGACTGAATGAAAGGAGCTGGCATCTCATTCTCTTTGAAACTTCTTTATCATGCTAAGAGGAGCAGGAAAAAGCAAAAAAATTCAGAATTGCACCTTGCAATGCGGAGAAATTACTGTTTGTGCATTTACAATATTCATTGATTTTTGCCATTGAAAAACATCATGTTATTCATATACCAGAAATGTTTGAAGCTACTGACTAAATGAAAAGAGCTGGCATCTCACTCTCTTTGAATCTTCTTTATCATGCTAAGAGGAGCAGGAAAAAGCAAAAAATTTCAGAATTGCACCTTGCAATGTGGAGAAATTACTGTTTGTGCATTTACAATATTCATTGATTTTTGCCATTGAAAAACGTCCAGAAATGTTTGAAGCTACTGACTGAATGAAAGGAGCTGGCATCTCACTCTCTTTGAATCTTCTTTATCATGCTAAGAGGAGCAGGAAAAAGCAAAAAATTTCAGAATTGCACCTTGCAATGCGGAGAAATTACTGTTTGTGCATTTACAATATTCATTGATTTTTGCCATTGAAAAACATCATGTTATTCATATACCAGAAATGTTTGAAGCTACTGACTGAATTAAAAGAGCTGGCATCTCACTCTCTTTGAACCTTCTTTATCATTCTAAGAGGAGCAGTAAAAAGCAAAAAATTTCAGAATTGCACCTTGCAATGCGGAGAAATTACTGTTTGTGTATTTACAATATTCATTGATTTTTGCCTTTGAAAAACGTCCAGAAATGTTTGAAGCTACTGACTGAATGAAAGGAGCTGGCATCTCACTCTCTTTGAATCTTCTTTATCATGCTAAGAGGAGCAGGAAAAAGCAAAAAATTTCAGAATTGCACCTTGCAATGCTGAGAAATTACTGTTTGTGCATTTACATTATTCATTGATTTTAACCATTGAAAAACATCATGTTATTCATAAACCAGAATTGTTTGAAGCTACTGACTGAATGAAAAGAGCTGGCATCTCACTCTCTTTGAATCTTCTTTATCATGCTAAGAGGAGCAGGAAAAAGCAAAAAATTTCAGAATTGCACCTTGCAATGTGGAGAAATTACTGTTTGTGCATTTACAATATTCATTGATTTTTGCCATTGAAAAATGTCCAGAAATGTTTGAAGCTACTGACTGAATGAAAGGAGCTTGCATCTCACTCTCTTTGAATCTTCTTTATCATGCTAAGAGAAGCAGGAAAAAGCAAAAAATTTCAGAATTGCAGCTTGCAATGCGGAGAAATTACTGTTTGTGCATTTACAATATACATTGATTTTTGCCATTGAAAAACATCATGTTATTCATATACCAGAAATGTTTGAAGCTACTGACTGAATGAAAAGAGCTGGCATCTCACTTTCTTTGAATCTTCTTTATCATGCTAAGAGGAGCAGGAAAAAGCAAAAAATTTCAGAATTGCACCTTGCAATGTGGAGAAATTACTGTTTGTGCATTTACAATATTCATTGATTTTTGCCATTGAAAAATGTCCAGAAATGTTTGAAGCTACTGACTGAATGAAAGGAGCTTGCATCTCACTCTCTTTGAATCTTCTTTATCATGCTAAGAGAAGCAGGAAAAAGCAAAAAATTTCAGAATTGCAGCTTGCAATGCGGAGAAATTACTGTTTGTGCATTTACAATATACATTGATTTTTGCCATTGAAAAACATCATGTTATTCATATACCAGAAATGTTTGAAGCTACTGACTGAATGAAAAGAGCTGGCATCTCACTTTCTTTGAATCTTCTTTATCATGCTAAGAGGAGCAGGAAAAAGCAAAAAATTTCAGAATTGCACCTTGCAATGCGGAGAAATTACTGTTTGTGCATTTACAATATTCATTGATTTTTGCCATTGAAAAACATCATGTTATTCATATACCAGAAATGTTTGAAGCTACTGACTGAATGAAAAGAGCTGGCATCTCACTCTCTTTGAATATTCTTTATCATGCTAAGAGGAGCAGGAAAAAGCAAAAAATTTCAGAATTGCACCTTGCAATGTGGAGAAATTACTGTTTGTGCATTTACAATATTCATTGATTTTTGCCATTGAAAAACGTCCAGAAATGTTTGAAGCTACTGACTGAATGAAAGGAGCTGGCATCTCACTCTCTTTGAATCTTCTTTATCATGCTAAGAGGAGCAGGAAAAAGCAAAAAATTTCAGAATTGCACCTTGCAATGTGGAGAAATTACTGTTTGTGCATTTACAATATTCATTGATTTTTGCCATTGAAAAACATCATGTTATTCATATACCAGAAATGTTTGAAGCTACTGACTGAATTAAAAGAGCTGGCATCTCACTCTCTTTGAATCTTCTTTATCATGCTAAGAGGAGCAGGAAAAAGCAAAAAATTTCAGAATTGCACCTTGCAATGTGGAGAAATTACTGTTTGTGCATTTACAATATTCATTGATTTTTGCCATTGAAAAACGTCCAGAAATGTTTGAAGCTACTGACTGAATGAAAGGAGCTGGCATCTCACTCTCTTTGAATCTTCTTTATCATGCTAAGAGGAGCAGGAAAAAGCAAAAAATTTCAGAATTGCACCTTGCAATGCGGAGAAATTACTGTTTGTGCATTCACAATATTCATTGATTTTTGCCATTGAAAAACATCATGTTATTCATATACCAGAAATGTTTGAAGCTACTGACTGAATGAAAAGAGCTGGCATCTCACTCTGTTTGAATCTTCTTTATCATGCTAAGAGGAGCAGGAAAAAGCAAAAAATTTCAGAATTGCACCTTGCAATGTGGAGAAATTACTGTTTGTGCATTTACAATATTCATTGATTTTTGACATTGAAAAATGTCCAGAAATGTTTGAAGCTACTGACTGAATGAAAGGAGCTGGCATCTCACTCTCCTTGAATCTTCTTTATCATGCTAAGAGGAGCAGGAAAAAGCAAAAAATTTCAGAATTGCACCTTGCAATGCGGAGAAATTACTGTTTGTGCATTTACAATATTCATTGATTTTTGCCATTGAAAAACATCATGTTATTCATATACCAGAAATGTTTGAAGCTACTGACTGAATGAAAAGAGCTGGCATCTCACTCTCTTTGAATCTTCTTTATCATGCTAAGAGGAGCAGGAAAAAGCAAACAATTTTAGAATTGCATCTTGCAATGTGGAGAAATTACTGTTTGTGCATTTACAATATTCATTAATTTTTGCCATTGAAAAAAGTCCAGAAATGTTTGAAGCTACTGACTGAATGAAAGGAGCTGGCATCTCACTCTCTTTGAATCTTCTTTATCATGCTAAGAGGAGCAGGAAAAAGCAAAAAATTTCAGAATTGCACCTTGCAATGCGGAGAAATTACTGTTTGTGCATTTACAATATTCATTGATTTTTGCCATTGAAAAACATCATGTTATTCATATACCAGAAATGTTTGAAGCTACTGACTGAATGAAAAGAGCTGGCATCTCACTCTCTTTGAATCTTCTTTATCATGCTAAGAGGAGCAGGAAAAAGCAAAAAATTTCAGAATTGCACCTTGCAATGTGGAGAAATTACTGTTTGTGCATTTACAATATTCATTGATTTTTGCCATTGAAAAACGTCCAGAAATGTTTGAAGCTACTGACTGAATGAAAGTAGCTGGCATCTCATTCTCTTTGAAACTTCTTTATCATGCTAAGAGGAGCAGGAAAAAGCAAAAAAATTCAGAATTGCACCTTGCAATGCGGAGAAATTACTGTTTGTGCATTTACAATATTCATTGATTTTTGCCATTGAAAAACATCATGTTATTCATATACCAGAAATGTTTGAAGCTACTGACTAAATGAAAAGAGCTGGCATCTCACTCTCTTTGAATCTTCTTTATCATGCTAAGAGGAGCAGGAAAAAGCAAAAAATTTCAGAATTGCACCTTGCAATGTGGAGAAATTACTGTTTGTGCATTTACAATATTCATTGATTTTTGCCATTGAAAAACGTCCAGAAATGTTTGAAGCTACTGACTGAATGAAAGGAGCTGGCATCTCACTCTCTTTGAATCTTCTTTATCATGCTAAGAGGAGCAGGAAAAAGCAAAAAATTTCAGAATTGCACCTTGCAATGCGGAGAAATTACTGTTTGTGCATTCACAATATTCATTGATTTTTGCCATTGAAAAACATCATGTTATTCATATACCAGAAATGTTTGAAGCTACTGACTGAATGAAAAGAGCTGGCATCTCACTCTGTTTGAATCTTCTTTATCATGCTAAGAGGAGCAGGAAAAAGAAAAAAATTTCAGAATTGCACCTTGCAATGTGGAGAAATTACTGTTTGTGCATTTACAATATTCATTGATTTTTGACATTGAAAAATGTCCAGAAATGTTTGAAGCTACTGACTGAATGAAAGGAGCTGGCATCTCACTCTCCTTGAATCTTCTTTATCATGCAAAGAGGAGCAGGAAAAAGCAAAAAATTTCAGAATTGCACCTTGCAATGCGGAGAAATTACTGTTTGTGCATTTACAATATTCATTGATTTTTGCCATTGAAAAACATCATGTTATTCATATACCAGAAATGTTTGAAGCTACTGACTGAATGAAAAGAGCTGGCATCTCACTCTCTTTGAATCTTCTTTATCATGCTAAGAGGAGCAGGAAAAAGCAAACAATTTTAGAATTGCATCTTGCAATGCGGAGAAATTACTGTTTGTGCATTTACAATATTCATTGATTTTTGCCATTGAAAAACATCATGTTATTCATATACCAGAAATGTTTGAAGCTACTGACTGAATGAAAAGAGCTGGCATCTCACTCTCTTTGAATCTTCTTTATCATGCTAAGAGGAGCAGTAAAAAGCAAAAAATTTCAGAATTGCACCTTGCAATGCGGAGAAATTACTGTTTGTGTATTTACAATATTCATTGATTTTTGCCTTTGAAAAACGTCCAGAAATGTTTGAAGCTACTGACTGAATGAAAGGAGCTGGCATCTCACTCTCTTTGAATCTTCTTTATCATGCTAAGAGGAGCAGGAAAAAGCAAAAAATTTCAGAATTGCAACTTGCAATGCTGAGAAATTACTGTTTGTGCATTTACATTATTCATTGATTTTTGCCATTGAAAAACATCATGTTATTCATAAACCAGAATTGTTTGAAGCTACTGACTGAATGAAAAGAGCTGGCATCTCACTCTCTTTGAATCTTCTTTATCATGCTAAGAGGAGCAGGAAAAAGCAAAAAATTTCAGAATTGCACCTTGCAATGTGGAGAAATTACTGTTTGTGCATTTACAATATTCATTGATTTTTGCCATTGAAAAATGTCCAGAAATGTTTGAAGCTACTGACTGAATGAAAGGAGCTTGCATCTCACTCTCTTTGAATCTTCTTTATCATGCTAAGAGAAGCAGGAAAAAGCAAAAAATTTCAGAATTGCAGCTTGCAATGCGGAGAAATTACTGTTTGTGCATTTACAATATACATTGATTTTTGCCATTGAAAAACATCATGTTATTCATATACCAGAAATGTTTGAAGCTACTGACTGAATGAAAAGAGCTGGCATCTCACTTTCTTTGAATCTTCTTTATCATGCTAAGAGGAGCAGGAAAAAGCAAAAAATTTCTGAATTGCACCTTGCAATGTGGAGAAATTACTGTTTGTGCATTTACAATATTCATTGATTTTTGCCATTGAAAAACGTCCAGAAATGTTTGAAGCTACTGACTGAATGAAAGGAGCTGGCATCTCATTCTCTTTGAATCTTCTTTATCATGCTAAGAGGAGCAGGAAAAAGCAAAAAATTTCAGAATTGCACCTTGCAATGCGGAGAAATTACTGTTTGTGCATTTACAATATTCATTGATTTTTGCCATTGAAAAACATCATGTTATTCATATACCAGAAATGTTTGAAGCTACTGACTGAATGAAAAGAGCTGGCATCTCACTCTCTTTGAATATTCTTTATCATGCTAAGAGGAGCAGGATAAAGCAAAAAATTTCAGAATTGCACCTTGCAATGTGGAGAAATTACTGTTTGTGCATTTACAATATTCATTGATTTTTGCCATGGAAAAACGTCCAGAAATGTTTG
Organism: Phyllobates terribilis; assembly: GCF_046119375.1. NCBI lineage: Eukaryota > Metazoa > Chordata > Amphibia > Anura > Dendrobatidae > Phyllobates > Phyllobates terribilis. The sequence continues at coordinate 755,403 of NW_027363437.1, forward strand.
AAGCTACTGACTGAATGAAAGGAGCTGGCATCTCACTCTCTTTGAATCTTCTTTATCATGCTAAGAGGAGCAGGAAAAAGCAAAAAATTTCAGAATTGCACCTTGCAATGCGGAGAAATTACTGTTTGTGCATTTACAATATTCATTGATTTTTGCCATTGAAAAACATCATGGTATTCATATACCAGAAATGTTTGAAGCTACTGACTGAATTAAAAGAGCTGGCATCTCACTCTCTTTGAATCTTCTTTATCATGCTAAGAGGAGCAGGAAAAAGCAAAAAATTTCAGAATTGCACCTTGCAATGTGGAGAAATTACTGTTTGTGCATTTACAATATTCATTGATTTTTGCCATTGAAAAACATCCAGAAATGTTTGAAGCTACTGACTGAATGAAAGGAGCTGGCATCTCACTCTCTTTGAATCTTCTTTATCATGCTAAGAGGAGCAGGAAAAAGCAAAAAATTTCAGAATTGCACCTTGCAATGCGGAGAAATTACTGTTTGTGCATTCACAATATTCATTGATTTTTGCCATTGAAAAACATCATGTTATTCATAAACCAGAAATGTTTGAAGCTACTGACTGAATGAAAAGAGCTGGCATCTCACTCTGTTTGAATCTTCTTTATCATGCTAAGAGGAGCAGGAAAAAGCAAAAAATTTCAGAATTGCACCTTGCAATGTGGAGAAATTACTGTTTGTGCATTTACAATATTCATTGATTTTTGACATTGAAAAATGTCCAGAAATGTTTGAAGCTACTGACTGAATGAAAGGAGCTGGCATCTCACTCTCCTTGAATCTTCTTTATCATGCTAAGAGGAGCAGGAAAAAGCAAAAAATTTCAGAATTGCACCTTGCAATGCGGAGAAATTACTGTTTGTGCATTTACAATATTCATTGATATTTGCCATTGAAAAACATCATGTTATTCATATACCAGAAATGTTTGAAGCTACTGACTGAATGAAAAGAGCTGGCATCTCACTCTCTTTGAATCTTCTTTATCATGCTAAGAGGAGCAGGAAAAAGCAAACAATTTTAGAATTGCATCTTGCAATGTGGAGAAATTAATGTTTGTGCATTTACAATATTCATTAATTTTTGCCATTGAAAAACGTCCAGAAATGTTTGAAGCTACTGACTGAATGAAAGGAGCTGGCATCTCACTCTCTTTGAATCTTCTTTATCATGCTAAGAGGAGCAGGAAAAAGCAAAAAATTTCAGAATTGCACCTTGCAATGCGGAGAAATTACTGTTTGTGCATTTACAATATTCATTGATTTTTGCCATTGAAAAACATCATGTTATTCATATACCAGAAATGTTTGAAGCTACTGACTGAATGAAAAGAGCTGGCATCTCACTCTCTTTGAATCTTCTTTATCATGCTAAGAGGAGCAGGAAAAAGCAAAAAATTTCAGAATTGCACCTTGCAATGTGGAGAAATTACTGTTTGTGCATTTACAATATTCATTGATTTTTGCCATTGAAAAACGTCCAGAAATGTTTGAAGCTACTGACTGAATGAAAGGAGCTGGCATCTCATTCTCTTTGAATCTTCTTTATCATGCTAAGAGGAGCAGGAAAAAGCAAAAAAATTCAGAATTGCACCTTGCAATGCGGAGAAATTACTGTTTGTGCATTTACAATATTCATTGATTTTTGCCATTGAAAAACATCATGTTATTCATATACCAGAAATGTTTGAAGCTACTGACTAAATGAAAAGAGCTGGCATCTCACTCTCTTTGAATCTTCTTTATCATGCTAAGAGGAGCAGGAAAAAGCAAAAAATTTCAGAATTGCACCTTGCAATGTGGAGAAATTACTGTTTGTGCATTTACAATATTCATTGATTTTTGCCATTGAAAAACGTCCAGAAATGTTTGAAGCTACTGACTGAATGAAAGGAGCTGGCATCTCACTCTCTTTGAATCTTCTTTATCATGCTAAGAGGAGCAGGAAAAAGCAAAAAATTTCAGAATTGCACCTTGCAATGCGGAGAAATTACTGTTTGTGCATTCACAATATTCATTGATTTTTGCCATTGAAAAACATCATGTTATTCATATACCAGAAATGTCTGAAGCTACTGACTGAATGAAAAGAGCTGGCATCTCACTCTGTTTGAATCTTCTTTATCATGCTAAGAGGAGCAGGAAAAAGCAAAAAATTTCAGAATTGCACCTTGCAATGTGGAGAAATTACTGTTTGTGCATTTACAATATTCATTGATTTTTGACATTGAAAAATGTCCAGAAATGTTTGAAGCTACTGACTGAATGAAAGGAGCTGGCATCTCAATCTCCTTGAATCTTCTTTATCATGCTAAGAGGAGCAGGAAAAAGCAAAAAATTTCAGAATTGCACCTTGCAATGCGGAGAAATTACTGTTTGTGCATTTACAATATTCATTGATTTTTGCCATTGAAAAACATCATGTTATTCATATACCAGAAATGTTTGATGCTACTGACTGAATGAAAAGAGCTGGCATCTCACTCTCTTTGAATCTTCTTTATCATGCTAAGAGGAGCAGGAAAAAGAAAAAATTTCAGAATTGCACCTTGCAATGTGGAGAAATTACTGTTTGTGCATTTACAATATTCATTGATTTTTGCCATTGAAAAATGTCCAGAAATGTTTGAAGCTACTGACTGAATGAAAGGAGCTGGCATCTCACTCTCCTTGAATCTTCTTTATCATGCTAAGAGGAGCAGGAAAAAGCAAAAAATTTCAGAATTGCACCTTGCAATGCGGAGAAATTACTGTTTATGCATTTACAATATTCATTGATTTTTGCCATTGAAAAACATCATGTTATTCATATACCAGAAATGTTTGAAGCTACTGACTGAATGAAAAGAGCTGGCATCTCACTCTCTTTGAATCTTCTTTATCATGCTAAGAGGAGCAGGAAAAAGCAAACAATTTTAGAATTGCATCTTGCAATGTGGAGAAATTACTGTTTGTGCATTTACAATATTCATTGATTTTTGCCATTGAAAAACGTCCAGAAATGTTTGAAGCTACTGACTGAATGAAAGGAGCTGGCATCTCACTCTCTTTGAATCTTCTTTATCATGCTAAGAGGAGCAGTAAAAAGCAAAAAATTTCAGAATTGCACCTTGCAATGCGGAGAAATTACTGTTTGTGCATTTACAATATTCATTGATTTTTGCCTTTGAAAAACGTCCAGAAATGTTTGAAGCTACTGACTGAATGAAAGGAGCTGGCATCTCACTCTCTTTGAATCTTCTTTATCATGCTAAGAGGAGCAGAAAAAGCAAAAAATTTCAGAAGTGCACCTTGCAATGCGGAGAAATTACTGTTTGTGCATTTACATTATTCATTGATTTTTGCCATTGAAAAACATCATGTTATTCATAAACCAGAATTGTTTGAAGCTACTGACTGAATGAAAAGAGCTGGCATCTCACTCTCTTTGAATCTTCTTTATCATGCTAAGAGGAGCAGGAAAAAGCAAAAAATTTCAGAATTGCACCTTGCAATGTGGAGAAATTACTGTTTGTGCATTTACAATATTCATTGATTTTTGCCATTGAAAAATGTCCAGAAATGTTTGAAGCTACTGACTGAATGAAAGGAGCTTGCATCTCACTCTCTTTGAATCTTCTTTATCATGCTAAGAGAAGCAGGAAAAAGCAAAAAATTTCAGAATTGCAGCTTGCAATGCGGAGAAATTACTGTTTGTGCATTTACAATATACATTGATTTTTGCCATTGAAAAACATCATGTTATTCATATACCAGAAATGTTTGAAGCTACTGACTGAATGAAAAGAGCTGGCATCTCACTTTCTTTGAATCTTCTTTATCATGCTAAGAGGAGCAGGAAAAAGCAAAAAATTTCTGAATTGCACCTTGCAATGTGGAGAAATTACTGTTTGTGCATTTACAATATTCATTGATTTTTGCCATTGAAAAACGTCCAGAAATGTTTGAAGCTACTGACTGAATGAAAGGAGCTGGCATCTCATTCTCTTTGAATCTTCTTTATCATGCTAAGAGGAGCAGAAAAAAGCAAAAAATTTCAGAATTGCACCTTGCAATGCGGAGAAATTACTGTTTGTGCATTTACAATATTCATTGATTTTTGCCATTGAAAAACATCATGTTATTCATATACCAGAAATGTTTGAAGCTACTGACTGAATGAAAAGAGCTGGCATCTCACTCTCTTTGAATATTCTTTATCATGCTAAGAGGAGCAGGAAAAAGCAAAAAATTTCAGAATTGCACCTTGCAATGTGGAGAAATTACTGTTTGTGCATTTACAATATTCATTGATTTTTGCCATTGAAAAACGTCCAGAAATGTTTGAAGCTACTGACTGAATGAAAGGAGCTGGCATCTCACTCTCTTTGAATCTTCTTTATCATGCTAAGAGGAGCAGGAAAAAGCAAAAAATTTCAGAATTGCACCTTGCAATGCGGAGAAATTACTGTTTGTGCATTTACAATATTCATTGATTTTTTCCATTGAAAAACATCATGTTATTCATATACGAGAAATGTTTGAAGCTACTGACTGAATGAAAAGAGCTGGCATCTCACTCTGTTTGAATCTTCTTTATCATGCTAAGAGGAGCAGGAAAAAGCAAAAAATTTCAGAATTGCTCCTTGCAATGCGGAGAAATTACTGTTTGTGCATTTACAATATTCATTGATTTTTGACATTGAAAAATGTCCAGAAATGTTTGAAGCTACTGACTGAATGAAAGGAGCTGGCATCTCACTCTCCTTGAATCTTCTTTATCATGCTAAGAGGAGCAGGAAAAAGCAAAAAATTTCAGAATTGCACCTTGCAATGCGGAGAAATTACTGTTTGTGCATTTACAATATTCATTGATATTTGCCATTGAAAAACATCATGTTATTCATATACCAGAAATGTTTGAAGCTACTGACTGAATGAAAAGAGCTGGCATCTCACTCTCTTTGAATCTTCTTTATCATGCTAAGAGGAGCAGGAAAAAGCAAACAATTTTAGAATTGCATCTTGCAATGTGGAGAAATTAATGTTTGTGCATTTACAATATTCATTAATTTTTGCCATTGAAAAACGTCCAGAAATGTTTGAAGCTACTGACTGAATGAAAGGAGCTGGCATCTCACTCTCTTTGAATCTTCTTTATCATGCTAAGAGGAGCAGGAAAAAGCAAAAAATTTCAGAATTGCACCTTGCAATGCGGAGAAATTACTGTTTGTGCATTTACAATATTCATTGATTTTTGCCATTGAAAAACATCATGTTATTCATATACCAGAAATGTTTGAAGCTACTGACTGAATGAAAAGAGCTGGCATCTCACTCTCTTTGAATCTTCTTTATCATGCTAAGAGGAGCAGGAAAAAGCAAAAAATTTCAGAATTGCACCTTGCAATGTGGAGAAATTACTGTTTGTGCATTTACAATATTCATTGATTTTTGCCATTGAAAAACGTCCAGAAATGTTTGAAGCTACTGACTGAATGAAAGGAGCTGGCATCTCATTCTCTTTGAATCTTCTTTATCATGCTAAGAGGAGCAGGAAAAAGCAAAAAAATTCAGAATTGCACCTTGCAATGCGGAGAAATTACTGTTTGTGCATTTACAATATTCATTGATTTTTGCCATTGAAAAACATCATGTTATTCATATACCAGAAATGTTTGAAGCTACTGACTAAATGAAAAGAGCTGGCATCTCACTCTCTTTGAATCTTCTTTATCATGCTAAGAGGAGCAGGAAAAAGCAAAAAATTTCAGAATTGCACCTTGCAATGTGGAGAAATTACTGTTTGTGCATTTACAATATTCATTGATTTTTGCCATTGAAAAACGTCCAGAAATGTTTGAAGCTACTGACTGAATGAAAGGAGCTGGCATCTCACTCTCTTTGAATCTTCTTTATCATGCTAAGAGGAGCAGGAAAAAGCAAAAAATTTCAGAATTGCACCTTGCAATGCGGAGAAATTACTGTTTGTGCATTCACAATATTCATTGATTTTTGCCATTGAAAAACATCATGTTATTCATATACCAGAAATGTCTGAAGCTACTGACTGAATGAAAAGAGCTGGCATCTCACTCTGTTTGAATCTTCTTTATCATGCTAAGAGGAGCAGGAAAAAGCAAAAAATTTCAGAATTGCACCTTGCAATGTGGAGAAATTACTGTTTGTGCATTTACAATATTCATTGATTTTTGACATTGAAAAATGTCCAGAAATGTTTGAAGCTACTGACTGAATGAAAGGAGCTGGCATCTCAATCTCCTTGAATCTTCTTTATCATGCTAAGAGGAGCAGGAAAAAGCAAAAAATTTCAGAATTGCACCTTGCAATGCGGAGAAATTACTGTTTGTGCATTTACAATATTCATTGATTTTTGCCATTGAAAAACATCATGTTATTCATATACCAGAAATGTTTGATGCTACTGACTGAATGAAAAGAGCTGGCATCTCACTCTCTTTGAATCTTCTTTATCATGCTAAGAGGAGCAGGAAAAAGAAAAAATTTCAGAATTGCACCTTGCAATGTGGAGAAATTACTGTTTGTGCATTTACAATATTCATTGATTTTTGCCATTGAAAAATGTCCAGAAATGTTTGAAGCTACTGACTGAATGAAAGGAGCTGGCATCTCACTCTCCTTGAATCTTCTTTATCATGCTAAGAGGAGCAGGAAAAAGCAAAAAATTTCAGAATTGCACCTTGCAATGCGGAGAAATTACTGTTTATGCATTTACAATATTCATTGATTTTTGCCATTGAAAAACATCATGTTATTCATATACCAGAAATGTTTGAAGCTACTGACTGAATGAAAAGAGCTGGCATCTCACTCTCTTTGAATCTTCTTTATCATGCTAAGAGGAGCAGGAAAAAGCAAACAATTTTAGAATTGCATCTTGCAATGTGGAGAAATTACTGTTTGTGCATTTACAATATTCATTGATTTTTGCCATTGAAAAACGTCCAGAAATGTTTGAAGCTACTGACTGAATGAAAGGAGCTGGCATCTCACTCTCTTTGAATCTTCTTTATCATGCTAAGAGGAGCAGTAAAAAGCAAAAAATTTCAGAATTGCACCTTGCAATGCGGAGAAATTACTGTTTGTGCATTTACAATATTCATTGATTTTTGCCTTTGAAAAACGTCCAGAAATGTTTGAAGCTACTGACTGAATGAAAGGAGCTGGCATCTCACTCTCTTTGAATCTTCTTTATCATGCTAAGAGGAGCAGAAAAAGCAAAAAATTTCAGAAGTGCACCTTGCAATGCGGAGAAATTACTGTTTGTGCATTTACATTATTCATTGATTTTTGCCATTGAAAAACATCATGTTATTCATAAACCAGAATTGTTTGAAGCTACTGACTGAATGAAAAGAGCTGGCATCTCACTCTCTTTGAATCTTCTTTATCATGCTAAGAGGAGCAGGAAAAAGCAAAAAATTTCAGAATTGCACCTTGCAATGTGGAGAAATTACTGTTTGTGCATTTACAATATTCATTGATTTTTGCCATTGAAAAATGTCCAGAAATGTTTGAAGCTACTGACTGAATGAAAGGAGCTTGCATCTCACTCTCTTTGAATCTTCTTTATCATGCTAAGAGAAGCAGGAAAAAGCAAAAAATTTCAGAATTGCAGCTTGCAATGCGGAGAAATTACTGTTTGTGCATTTACAATATACATTGATTTTTGCCATTGAAAAACATCATGTTATTCATATACCAGAAATGTTTGAAGCTACTGACTGAATGAAAAGAGCTGGCATCTCACTTTCTTTGAATCTTCTTTATCATGCTAAGAGGAGCAGGAAAAAGCAAAAAATTTCTGAATTGCACCTTGCAATGTGGAGAAATTACTGTTTGTGCATTTACAATATTCATTGATTTTTGCCATTGAAAAACGTCCAGAAATGTTTGAAGCTACTGACTGAATGAAAGGAGCTGGCATCTCATTCTCTTTGAATCTTCTTTATCATGCTAAGAGGAGCAGAAAAAAGCAAAAAATTTCAGAATTGCACCTTGCAATGCGGAGAAATTACTGTTTGTGCATTTACAATATTCATTGATTTTTGCCATTGAAAAACATCATGTTATTCATATACCAGAAATGTTTGAAGCTACTGACTGAATGAAAAGAGCTGGCATCTCACTCTCTTTGAATATTCTTTATCATGCTAAGAGGAGCAGGAAAAAGCAAAAAATTTCAGAATTGCACCTTGCAATGTGGAGAAATTACTGTTTGTGCATTTACAATATTCATTGATTTTTGCCATTGAAAAACGTCCAGAAATGTTTGAAGCTACTGACTGAATGAAAGGAGCTGGCATCTCACTCTCTTTGAATCTTCTTTATCATGCTAAGAGGAGCAGGAAAAAGCAAAAAATTTCAGAATTGCACCTTGCAATGCGGAGAAATTACTGTTTGTGCATTTACAATATTCATTGATTTTTTCCATTGAAAAACATCATGTTATTCATATACGAGAAATGTTTGAAGCTACTGACTGAATGAAAAGAGCTGGCATCTCACTCTGTTTGAATCTTCTTTATCATGCTAAGAGGAGCAGGAAAAAGCAAAAAATTTCAGAATTGCTCCTTGCAATGCGGAGAAATTACTGTTTGTGCATTTACAATATTCATTGATTTTTGCCATTGAAAAACATCATGGTATTCATATACCAGAAATGTTTGAAGCTACTGACTGAATTAAAAGAGCTGGCATCTCACTCTCTTTGAATCTTCTTTATCATGCTAAGAGGAGCAGGAAAAAGCAAAAAATTTCAGAATTGCACCTTGCAATGTGGAGAAATTACTGTTTGTGCATTTACAATATTCATTGATTTTTGCCATTGAAAAACATCCAGAAATGTTTGAAGCTACTGACTGAATGAAAGGAGCTGGCATCTCACTCTCTTTGAATCTTCTTTATCATGCTAAGAGGAGCAGGAAAAAGCAAAAAATTTCAGAATTGCACCTTGCAATGCGGAGAAATTACTGTTTGTGCATTCACAATATTCATTGATTTTTGCCATTGAAAAACATCATGTTATTCATATACCAGAAATGTTTGAAGCTACTGACTGAATGAAAAGAGCTGGCATCTCACTCTGTTTGAATCTTCTTTATCATGCTAAGAGGAGCAGGAAAAAGCAAAAAATTTCAGAATTGCACCTTGCAATGTGGAGAAATTACTGTTTGTGCATTTACAATATTCATTGATTTTTGACATTGAAAAATGTCCAGAAATGTTTGAAGCTACTGACTGAATGAAAGGAGCTGGCATCTCACTCTCCTTGAATCTTCTTTATCGTGCTAAGAGGAGCAGGAAAAAGCAAAAAATTTCAGAATTGCACCTTGCAATGCGGAGAAATTACTGTTTGTGCATTTACAATATTCATTGATATTTGCCATTGAAAAACATCATGTTATTCATATACCAGAAATGTTTGAAGCTACTGACTGAATGAAAAGAGCTGGCATCTCACTCTCTTTGAATCTTCTTTATCATGCTAAGAGGAGCAGGAAAAAGCAAACAATTTTAGAATTGCATCTTGCAATGTGGAGAAATTAATGTTTGTGCATTTACAATATTCATTAATTTTTGCCATTGAAAAACGTCCAGAAATGTTTGAAGCTACTGACTGAATGAAAGGAGCTGGCATCTCACTCTCTTTGAATCTTCTTTATCATGCTAAGAGGAGCAGGAAAAAGCAAAAAATTTCAGAATTGCACCTTGCAATGCGGAGAAATTACTGTTTGTGCATTTACAATATTCATTGATTTTTGCCATTGAAAAACATCATGTTATTCATATACCAGAAATGTTTGAAGCTACTGACTGAATGAAAAGAGCTGGCATCTCACTCTCTTTGAATCTTCTTTATCATGCTAAGAGGAGCAGGAAAAAGCAAAAAATTTCAGAATTGCACCTTGCAATGTGGAGAAATTACTGTTTGTGCATTTACAATATTCATTGATTTTTGCCATTGAAAAACGTCCAGAAATGTTTGAAGCTACTGACTGAATGAAAGGAGCTGGCATCTCATTCTCTTTGAATCTTCTTTATCATGCTAAGAGGAGCAGGAAAAAGCAAAAAAATTCAGAATTGCACCTTGCAATGCGGAGAAATTACTGTTTGTGCATTTACAATATTCATTGATTTTTGCCATTGAAAAACATCATGTTATTCATATACCAGAAATGTTTGAAGCTACTGACTAAATGAAAAGAGCTGGCATCTCACTCTCTTTGAATCTTCTTTATCATGCTAAGAGGAGCAGGAAAAAGCAAAAAATTTCAGAATTGCACCTTGCAATGTGGAGAAATTACTGTTTGTGCATTTACAATATTCATTGATTTTTGCCATTGAAAAACGTCCAGAAATGTTTGAAGCTACTGACTGAATGAAAGGAGCTGGCATCTCACTCTCTTTGAATCTTCTTTATCATGCTAAGAGGAGCAGGAAAAAGCAAAAAATTTCAGAATTGCACCTTGCAATGCGGAGAAATTACTGTTTGTGCATTCACAATATTCATTGATTTTTGCCATTGAAAAACATCATGTTATTCATATACCAGAAATGTCTGAAGCTACTGACTGAATGAAAAGAGCTGGCATCTCACTCTGTTTGAATCTTCTTTATCATGCTAAGAGGAGCAGGAAAAAGCAAAAAATTTCAGAATTGCACCTTGCAATGTGGAGAAATTACTGTTTGTGCATTTACAATATTCATTGATTTTTGACATTGAAAAATGTCCAGAAATGTTTGAAGCTACTGACTGAATGAAAGGAGCTGGCATCTCAATCTCCTTGAATCTTCTTTATCATGCTAAGAGGAGCAGGAAAAAGCAAAAAATTTCAGAATTGCACCTTGCAATGCGGAGAAATTACTGTTTGTGCATTTACAATATTCATTGATTTTTGCCATTGAAAAACATCATGTTATTCATATACCAGAAATGTTTGAAGCTACTGACTGAATGAAAAGAGCTGGCATCTCACTCTCTTTGAATCTTCTTTATCATGCTAAGAGGAGCAGGAAAAAGAAAAAATTTCAGAATTGCACCTTGCAATGTGGAGAAATTACTGTTTGTGCATTTACAATATTCATTGATTTTTGCCATTGAAAAATGTCCAGAAATGTTTGAAGCTACTGACTGAATGAAAGGAGCTGGCATCTCACTCTCCTTGAATCTTCTTTATCATGCTAAGAGGAGCAGGAAAAAGCAAAAAATTTCAGAATTGCACCTTGCAATGCGGAGAAATTACTGTTTATGCATTTACAATATTCATTGATTTTTGCCATTGAAAAACATCATGTTATTCATATACCAGAAATGTTTGAAGCTACTGACTGAATGAAAAGAGCTGGCATCTCACTCTCTTTGAATCTTCTTTATCATGCTAAGAGGAGCAGGAAAAAGCAAACAATTTTAGAATTGCATCTTGCAATGTGGAGAAATTACTGTTTGTGCATTTACAATATTCATTGATTTTTGCCATTGAAAAACGTCCAGAAATGTTTGAAGCTACTGACTGAATGAAAGGAGCTGGCATCTCACTCTCTTTGAATCTTCTTTATCATGCTAAGAGGAGCAGTAAAAAGCAAAAAATTTCAGAATTGCACCTTGCAATGCGGAGAAATTACTGTTTGTGCATTTACAATATTCATTGATTTTTGCCTTTGAAAAACGTCCAGAAATGTTTGAAGCTACTGACTGAATGAAAGGAGCTGGCATCTCACTCTCTTTGAATCTTCTTTATCATGCTAAGAGGAGCAGGAAAAAGCAAAAAATTTCAGAAGTGCACCTTGCAATGCGGAGAAATTACTGTTTGTGCATTTACATTATTCATTGATTTTTGCCATTGAAAAACATCATGTTATTCATAAACCAGAATTGTTTGAAGCTACTGACTGAATGAAAAGAGCTGGCATCTCACTCTCTTTGAATCTTCTTTATCATGCTAAGAGGAGCAGGAAAAAGCAAAAAATTTCAGAATTGCACCTTGCAATGTGGAGAAATTACTGTTTGTGCATTTACAATATTCATTGATTTTTGCCATTGAAAAATGTCCAGAAATGTTTGAAGCTACTGACTGAATGAAAGGAGCTTGCATCTCACTCTCTTTGAATCTTCTTTATCATGCTAAGAGAAGCAGGAAAAAGCAAAAAATTTCAGAATTGCAGCTTGCAATGCGGAGAAATTACTGTTTGTGCATTTACAATATACATTGATTTTTGCCATTGAAAAACATCATGTTATTCATATACCAGAAATGTTTGAAGCTACTGACTGAATGAAAAGAGCTGGCATCTCACTTTCTTTGAATCTTCTTTATCATGCTAAGAGGAGCAGGAAAAAGCAAAAAATTTCTGAATTGCACCTTGCAATGTGGAGAAATTACTGTTTGTGCATTTACAATATTCATTGATTTTTGCCATTGAAAAACGTCCAGAAATGTTTGAAGCTACTGACTGAATGAAAGGAGCTGGCATCTCATTCTCTTTGAATCTTCTTTATCATGCTAAGAGGAGCAGAAAAAAGCAAAAAATTTCAGAATTGCACCTTGCAATGTGGAGAAATTACTGTTTGTGCATTTACAATATTCATTGATTTTTGCCATTGAAAAACATCATGTTATTCATATACCAGAAATGTTTGAAGCTACTGACTGAATGAAAAGAGCTGGCATCTCACTCTCTTTGAATATTCTTTATCATGCTAAGAGGAGCAGGAAAAAGCAAAAAATTTCAGAATTGCACCTTGCAATGTGGAGAAATTACTGTTTGTGCATTTACAATATTCATTGATTTTTGCCATTGAAAAACGTCCAGAAATGTTTGAAGCTACTGACTGAATGGAAGGAGCTGGCATCTCACTCTCTTTGAATCTTCTTTATCATGCTAAGAGGAGCAGGAAAAAGCAAAAAATTTCAGAATTGCACCTTGCAATGCGGAGAAATTACTGTTTGTGCATTTACAATATTCATTGATTTTTTCCATTGAAAAACATCATGTTATTCATATACGAGAAATGTTTGAAGCTACTGACTGAATGAAAAGAGCTGGCATCTCACTCTGTTTGAATCTTCTTTATCATGCTAAGAGGAGCAGGAAAAAGCAAAAAATTTCAGAATTGCTCCTTGCAATGTGGAGAAATTACTGTTTGTGCATTTACAATATTCATTGATTTTTGACATTGAAAAATGTCCAGAAATGTTTGAAGCTACTGACTGAATGAAAGGAGCTGGCATCTCACTCTCCTTGAATCTTCTTTATCATGCTAAGAGAAGCAGGAAAAAGCAAAAAATTTCAGAATTGCAGCTTGCAATGCGGAGAAATTACTGTTTGTGCATTTACAATATACATTGATTTTTGCCATTGAAAAACATCATGTTATTCATATACCAGAAATGTTTGAAGCTACTGACTGAATGAAAAGAGCTGGCATCTCACTTTCTTTGAATCTTCTTTATCATGCTAAGAGGAGCAGGAAAAATCAAAAAATTTCTGAATTGCACCTTGCAATGTGGAGAAATTACTGTTTGTGCATTTACAATATTCATTGATTTTTGCCATTGAAAAACGTCCAGAAATGTTTGAAGCTACTGACTGAATGAAAGGAGCTGGCATCTTATTCTCTTTGAATCTTCTTTATCATGCTAAGAGGAGCAGGAAAAAGCAAAAAATTTCAGAATTGCACCTTGCAATGCGGAGAAATTACTGTTTGTGCATTTACAATATTCATTGATTTTTGCCATTGAAAAACATCATGTTATTCATATACCAGAAATGTTTGAAGCTGCTGACTGAATGAAAAGAGCTGGCATCTCACTCTCTTTGAATATTCTTTATCATGCTAAGAGGAGCAGGAAAAAGCAAAAAATTTCAGAATTGCACCTTGCAATGTGGAGAAATTACTGTTTGTGCATTTACAATATTCATTGATTTTTGCCATTGAAAAACGTCCAGAAATGTTTGAAGCTACTGACTGAATGAAAGGAGCTGGCATCTCACTCTCTTTGAATCTTCTTTATCATGCTAAGAGGAGCAGGAAAAAGCAAAAAATTTCAGAATTGCACCTTGCAATGCGGAGAAATTACTGTTTGTGCATTTACAATATTCATTGATTTTTGCCATTGAAAAACATCATGTTATTCATATACGAGAAATGTTTGAAGCTACTGACTGAATTAAAAGAGCTGGCATCTCACTCTCTTTGAATCTTCTTTATCATGCTAAGAGGAGCAGGAAAAAGCAAAAAATTTCAGAATTGCACCTTGCAATGTGGAGAAATTACTGTTTGTGCATTTACAATATTCATTGATTTTTGCCATTGAAAAACGTCCAGAAATGTTTGAAGCTACTGACTGAATGAAAGGAGCTGGCATCTCACTCTCTTTGAATCTTCTTTATCATGCTAAGAGGAGCAGGAAAAAGCAAAAAATTTCAGAATTGCACCTTGCAATGCGGAGAAATTACTGTTTGTGCATTCACAATATTCATTGATTTTTGCCATTGAAAAACATCATGTTATTCATATACCAGAAATGTTTGAAGCTACTGACTGAATGAAAAGAGCTGGCATCTCACTCTGTTTGAATCTTCTTTATCATGCTAAGAGGAGCAGGAAAAAGCAAAAAATTTCAGAATTGCTCCTTGCAATGTGGAGAAATTACTGTTTGTGCATTTACAATATTCATTGATTTTTGACATTGAAAAATGTCCAGAAATGTTTGAAGCTACTGACTGAATGAAAGGAGCCGGCATCTCACTCTCCTTGAATCTTCTTTATCATGCTAAGAGGAGCAGGAAAAAGCAAAAAATTTCAGAATTGCACCTTGCAATGCGGAGAAATTACTGTTTGTGCATTTACAATATTCATTGATTTTTGCCATTGAAAAACATCATGTTATTCATATACCAGAAATGTTTGAAGCTACTGACTGAATGAAAAGAGCTGGCATCTCACTCTCTTTGAATATTCTTTATCATGCTAAGAGGAGCAGGAAAAAGCAAAAAATTTCAGAATTGCACCTTGCAATGTGGAGAAATTACTGTTTGTGCATTTACAATATTCATTGATTTTTGCCATTGAAAAACGTCCAGAAATGTTTGAAGCTACTGACTGAATGAAAGGAGCTGGCATCTCACTCTCTTTGAATCTTCTTTATCATGCTAAGAGGAGCAGGAAAAAGCAAAAAATTTCAGAATTGCACCTTGCAATGCGGAGAAATTACTGTTTGTGCATTTACAATATTCATTGATTTTTGCCATTGAAAAACATCATGTTATTCATATACCAGAAATGTTTGAAGCTACTGACTGAATTAAAAGAGCTGGCATCTCACTCTCTTTGAATCTTCTTTATCATGCTAAGAGGAGCAGGAAAAAGCAAAAAATTTCAGAATTGCACCTTGCAATGTGGAGAAATTACTGTTTGTGCATTTACAATATTCATTGATTTTTGCCATTGAAAAACATCCAGAAATGTTTGAAGCTACTGACTGAATGAAAGGAGCTGGCATCTCATTCTCTTTGAATCTTCTTTATCATGCTAAGAGGAGCAGGAAAAAGCAAAAAAATTCAGAATTGCACCTTGCAATGCGGAGAAATTACTGTTTGTGCATTTACAATATTCATTGATTTTTGCCATTGAAAAACATCATGTTATTCATATACCAGAAATGTTTGAAGCTACTGACTAAATGAAAAGAGCTGGCATCTCACTCTCTTTGAATCTTCTTTATCATGCTAAGAGGAGCAGGAAAAAGCAAAAAATTTCAGAATTGCACCTTGCAATGTGGAGAAATTACTGTTTGTGCATTTACAATATTCATTGATTTTTGCCATTGAAAAACGTCCAGAAATGTTTGAAGCTACTGACTGAATGAAAGGAGCTGGCATCTCACTCTCTTTGAATCTTCTTTATCATGCTAAGAGGAGCAGGAAAATGCAAAAAATTTCAGAATTGCACCTTGCAATGCGGAGAAATTACTGTTTGTGCATTCACAATATTCATTGATTTTTGCCATTGAAAAACATCATGTTATTCATATACCAGAAATGTTTGAAGCTACTGACTGAATGAAAAGAGCTGGCATCTCACTCTGTTTGAATCTTCTTTATCATGCTAAGAGGAGCAGGAAAAAGCAAAAAATTTCAGAATTGCACCTTGCAATGTGGAGAAATTACTGTTTGTGCATTTACAATATTCATTGATTTTTGACATTGAAAAATGTCCAGAAATGTTTGAAGCTACTGACTGAATGAAAGGAGCTGGCATGTCACTCTCCTTGAATCTTCTTTATCATGCTAAGAGGAGCAGGAAAAAGCAAAAAATTTCAGAATTGCACCTTGCAATGCGGAGAAATTACTGTTTGTGCATTTACAATATTCATTGATTTTTGCCATTGAAAAACATCATGTTATTCATATACCAGAAATGTTTGAAGCTACTGACTGAATGAAAAGAGCTGGCATCTCACTCTCTTTGAATCTTCTTTATCATGCTAAGAGGAGCAGGAAAAAGAAAAAATTTCAGAATTGCACCTTGCAATGTGGAGAAATTACTGTTTGTGCATTTACAATATTCATTGATTTTTGCCATTGAAAAATGTCCAGAAATGTTTGAAGCTACTGACTGAATGAAAGGAGCTGGCATCTCACTCTCCTTGAATCTTCTTTATCATGCTAAGAGGAGCAGGAAAAAGCAAAAAATTTCAGAATTGCACCTTGCAATGCGGAGAAATTACTGTTTATGCATTCACAATATTCATTGATTTTTGCCATTGAAAAACATCATGTTATTCATATACCAGAAATGTTTGAAGCTACTGACTGAATGAAAAGAGCTGGCATCTCACTCTCTTTGAATCTTCTTTATCATGCTAAGAGGAGCAGGAAAAAGCAAACAATTTTAGAATTGCATCTTGCAATGTGGAGAAATTACTGTTTGTGCATTTACAATATTCATTGATTTTTGCCATTGAAAAACGTCCAGAAATGTTTGAAGCTACTGACTGAAAGAAAGGAGCTGGCATCTCACTCTCTTTGAATCTTCTTTATCATGCTAAGAGGAGCAGTAAAAAGCAAAAAATTTCAGAATTGCACCTTGCAATGCGGAGAAATTACTGTTTGTGCATTTACAATATTCATTGATTTTTGCCTTTGAAAAACGTCCAGAAATGTTTGAAGCTACTGACTGAATGAAAGGAGCTGGCATCTCACTCTCTTTGAATCTTCTTTATCATGCTAAGAGGAGCAGGAAAAAGCAAAAAATTTCAGAATTGCACCTTGCAATGCGGAGAAATTACTGTTTGTGCATTTACATTATTCATTGATTTTTGCCATTGAAAAACATCATGTTATTCATAAACCAGAATTGTTTGAAGCTACTGACTGAATGAAAAGAGCTGGCATCTCACTCTCTTTGAATCTTCTTTATCATGCTAAGAGGAGCAGGAAAAAGCAAAAAATTTCAGAATTGCACCTTGCAATGTGGAGAAATTACTGTTTGTGCATTTACAATATTCATTGATTTTTGCCATTGAAAAATGTCCAGAAATGTTTGAAGCTACTGACTGAATGAAAGGAGCTTGCATCTCACTCTCTTTGAATCTTCTTTATCATGCTAAGAGAAGCAGGAAAAAGCAAAAAATTTCAGAATTGCAGCTTGCAATGCGGAGAAATTACTGTTTGTGCATTTACAATATACATTGATTTTTGCCATTGAAAAACATCATGTTATTCATATACCAGAAATGTTTGAAGCTACTGACTGAATGAAAAGAGCTGGCATCTCACTTTCTTTGAATCTTCTTTATCATGCTAGGAGGAGCAGGAAAAAGCAAAAAATTTCTGAATTGCACCTTGCAATGTGGAGAAATTACTGTTTGTGCATTTACAATATTCATTGATTTTTGCCATTGAAAAACGTCCAGAAATGTTTGAAGCTACTGACTGAATGAAAGGAGCTGGCATCTCATTCTCTTTGAATCTTCTTTATCATGCTAAGAGGAGCAGGAAAAAGCAAAAAATTTCAGAATTGCACCTTGCAATGCGGAGAAATTACTGTTTGTGCATTTACAATATTCATTGATTTTTGCCATTGAAAAACATCATGTTATTCATATACCAGAAATGTTTGAAGCTACTGACTGAATGAAAAGAGCTGGCATCTCACTCTCTTTGAACATTCTTTATCATGCTAAGATTAGCAGGAAAAAGCAAAAAATTTCAGAATTGCACCTTGCAATGTGGAGAAATTACTGTTTGTGCATTTACAATATTCATTGATTTTTGCCATTGAAAAACGTCCAGAAATGTTTGAAGCTACTGACTGAATGAAAGGAGCTGGCATCTCACTCTCTTTGAATCTTCTTTATCATGCTAAGAGGAGCAGGAAAAAGCAAAAAATTTCAGAATTGCACCTTGCAATGCGGAGAAATTACTGTTTGTGCATTTACAATATTCATTGATTTTTGCCATTGAAAAACATCATGTTATTCATATACCAGAAATGTTTGAAGCTACTGACTGAATTAAAAGAGCTGGCATCTCACTCTCTTTGAATCTTCTTTATCATGCTAAGAGGAGCAGGAAAAAGCAAAAAATTTCAGAATTGCACCTTGCAATGTGGAGAAATTACTGTTTGTGCATTTACAATATTCATTGATTTTTGCCATTGAAAAACGTCCAGAAATGTTTGAAGCTACTGACTGAATGAAAGGAGCTGGCATCTCACTCTCTTTGAATCTTCTTTATCATGCTAAGAGGAGCAGGAAAAAGCAAAAAATTTCAGAATTGCACCTTGCAATGCGGAGAAATTACTGTTTGTGCATTCACAATATTCATTGATTTTTGCCATTGAAAAACATCATGTTATTCATATACCAGAAATGTTTGAAGCTACTGACTGAATGAAAAGAGCTGGCATCTCACTCTGTTTGAATCTTCTTTATCATGCTAAGAGGAGCAGGAAAAAGCAAAAAATTTCAGAATTGCACCTTGCAATGTGGAGAAATTACTGTTTGTGCATTTACAATATTCATTGATTTTTGACATTGAAAAATGTCCAGAAATGTTTGAAGCTACTGACTGAATGAAAGGAGCTGGCATCTCACTCTCCTTGAATCTTCTTTATCATGCTAAGAGGAGCAGGAAAAAGCAAAAAATTTCAGAATTGCACCTTGCAATGCGGAGAAATTACTGTTTGTGCATTTACAATATTCATTGATTTTTGCCATTGAAAAACATCATGTTATTCATATACCAGAAATGTTTGAAGCTACTGACTGAATGAAAAGAGCTGGCATCTCACTCTCTTTGAATCTTCTTTATCATGCTAAGAGGAGCAGGAAAAAGCAAACAATTTTAGAATTGCATCTTGCAATGTGGAGAAATTACTGTTTGTGCATTTACAATATTCATTAATTTTTGCCATTGAAAAACGTCCAGAAATGTTTGAAGCTACTGACTGAATGAAAGGAGCTGGCATCTCACTCTCTTTGAATCTTCTTTATCATGCTAAGAGGAGCAGGAAAAAGCAAAAAATTTCAGAATTGGACCTTGCAATGCGGAGAAATTACTGTTTGTGCATTTACAATATTCATTGATTTTTGCCATTGAAAAACATCATGTTATTCATATACTAGAAATGTTTGAAGCTACTGACTGAATGAAAAGAGCTGGCATCTCACTTTCTTTGAATCTTCTTTATCATGCTAAGAGGAGCAGGAAAAAGCAAAAAATTTCTGAATTGCACCTTGCAATGTGGAGAAATTACTGTTTGTGCATTTACAATATTCATTGATTTTTGCCATTGAAAAACGTCCAGAAATGTTTGAAGCTACTGACTGAATGAAAGGAGCTGGCATCTCATTCTCTTTGAATCTTCTTTATCATGCTAAGAGGAGCAGGAAAAAGCAAAAAATTTCAGAATTGCACCTTGCAATGCGGAGAAATTACTGTTTGTGCATTTACAATATTCATTGATTTTTGCCATTGAAAAACATCATGTTATTCATATACCAGAAATGTTTGAAGCTACTGACTGAATGAAAAGAGCTGGCATCTCACTCTCTTTGAACATTCTTTATCATGCTAAGATTAGCAGGAAAAAGCAAAAAATTTCAGAATTGCACCTTGCAATGTGGAGAAATTACTGTTTGTGCATTTACAATATTCATTGATTTTTGCCATTGAAAAACGTCCAGAAATGTTTGAAGCTACTGACTGAATGAAAGGAGCTGGCATCTCACTCTCTTTGAATCTTCTTTATCATGCTAAGAGGAGCAGGAAAAAGCAAAAAATTTCAGAATTGCACCTTGCAATGCGGAGAAATTACTGTTTGTGCATTTACAATATTCATTGATTTTTGCCATTGAAAAACATCATGTTATTCATATACCAGAAATGTTTGAAGCTACTGACTGAATTAAAAGAGCTGGCATCTCACTCTCTTTGAATCTTCTTTATCATGCTAAGAGGAGCAGGAAAAAGCAAAAAATTTCAGAATTGCACCTTGCAATGTGGAGAAATTACTGTTTGTGCATTTACAATATTCATTGATTTTTGCCATTGAAAAACGTCCAGAAATGTTTGAAGCTACTGACTGAATGAAAGGAGCTGGCATCTCACTCTCTTTGAATCTTCTTTATCATGCTAAGAGGAGCAGGAAAAAGCAAAAAATTTCAGAATTGCACCTTGCAATGCGGAGAAATTACTGTTTGTGCATTCACAATATTCATTGATTTTTGCCATTGAAAAACATCATGTTATTCATATACCAGAAATGTTTGAAGCTACTGACTGAATGAAAAGAGCTGGCATCTCACTCTGTTTGAATCTTCTTTATCATGCTAAGAGGAGCAGGAAAAAGCAAAAAATTTCAGAATTGCACCTTGCAATGTGGAGAAATTACTGTTTGTGCATTTACAATATTCATTGATTTTTGACATTGAAAAATGTCCAGAAATGTTTGATGCTACTGACTGAATGAAAGGAGCTGGCATCTCACTCTCCTTGAATCTTCTTTATCATGCTAAGAGGAGCAGGAAAAAGCAAAAAATTTCAGAATTGCACCTTGCAATGCGGAGAAATTACTGTTTGTGCATTTACAATATTCATTGATTTTTGCCATTGAAAAACATCATGTTATTCATATACCAGAAATGTTTGAAGCTACTGACTGAATGAAAAGAGCTGGCATCTCACTCTCTTTGAATCTTCTTTATCATGCTAAGAGGAGCAGGAAAAAGCAAACAATTTTAGAATTGCATCTTGCAATGTGGAGAAATTACTGTTTGTGCATTTACAATATTCATTAATTTTTGCCATTGAAAAACGTCCAGAAATGTTTGAAGCTACTGACTGAATGAAAGGAGCTGGCATCTCACTCTCTTTGAATCTTCTTTATCATGCTAAGAGGAGCAGGAAAAAGCAAAAAATTTCAGAATTGGACCTTGCAATGCGGAGAAATTACTGTTTGTGCATTTACAATATTCATTGATTTTTGCCATTGAAAAACATCATGTTATTCATATACTAGAAATGTTTGAAGCTACTGACTGAATGAAAAGAGCTGGCATCTCACTCTCTTTGAATCTTCTTTATCATGCTAAGAGGAGCAGTAAAAACCAAAAAATTTCAGAATTGCACCTTGCAATGCGGAGAAATTACTGTTTGTGTATTTACAATATTCATTGATTTTTGCCTTTGAAAAATGTCCAGAAATGTTTGAAGCTACTGACTGAATGAAAGGAGCTTGCATCTCACTCTCTTTGAATCTTCTTTATCATGCTAAGAGAAGCAGGAAAAAGCAAAAAATTTCAGAATTGCAGCTTGCAATGCGGAGAAATTACTGTTTGTGCATTTACAATATACATTGATTTTTGCCATTGAAAAACATCATGTTATTCATATACCAGAAATGTTTGAAGCTACTGACTGAATGAAAAGAGCTGGCATCTCACTTTCTTTGAATCTTCTTTATCATGCTAAGAGGAGCAGGAAAAAGCAAAAAATTTCTGAATTGCACCTTGCAATGTGGAGAAATTACTGTTTGTGCATTTACAATATTCATTGATTTTTGCCATTGAAAAACGTCCAGAAATGTTTGAAGCTACTGACTGAATGAAAGGAGCTGGCATCTCATTCTCTTTGAATCTTCTTTATCATGCTAAGAGGAGCAGGAAAAAGCAAAAAATTTCAGAATTGCACCTTGCAATGCGGAGAAATTACTGTTTGTGCATTTACAATATTCATTGATTTTTGCCATTGAAAAACATCATGTTATTCATATACCAGAAATGTTTGAAGCTACTGACTGAATGAAAAGAGCTGGCATCTCACTCTCTTTGAACATTCTTTATCATGCTAAGATTAGCAGGAAAAAGCAAAAAATTTCAGAATTGCACCTTGCAATGTGGAGAAATTACTGTTTGTGCATTTACAATATTCATTGATTTTTGCCATTGAAAAACGTCCAGAAATGTTTGAAGCTACTGACTGAATGAAAGGAGCTGGCATCTCACTCTCTTTGAATCTTCTTTATCATGCTAAGAGGAGCAGGAAAAAGCAAAAAATTTCAGAATTGCACCTTGCAATGCGGAGAAATTACTGTTTGTGCATTTACAATATTCATTGATTTTTGCCATTGAAAAACATCATGTTATTCATATACCAGAAATGTTTGAAGCTACTGACTGAATTAAAAGAGCTGGCATCTCACTCTCTTTGAATCTTCTTTATCATGCTAAGAGGAGCAGGAAAAAGCAAAAAATTTCAGAATTGCACCTTGCAATGTGGAGAAATTACTGTTTGTGCATTTACAATATTCATTGATTTTTGCCATTGAAAAACGTCCAGAAATGTTTGAAGCTACTGACTGAATGAAAGGAGCTGGCATCTCACTCTCTTTGAATCTTCTTTATCATGCTAAGAGGAGCAGGAAAAAGCAAAAAATTTCAGAATTGCACCTTGCAATGCGGAGAAATTACTGTTTGTGCATTCACAATATTCATTGATTTTTGCCATTGAAAAACATCATGTTATTCATATACCAGAAATGTTTGAAGCTACTGACTGAATGAAAAGAGCTGGCATCTCACTCTGTTTGAATCTTCTTTATCATGCTAAGAGGAGCAGGAAAAAGCAAAAAATTTCAGAATTGCACCTTGCAATGTGGAGAAATTACTGTTTGTGCATTTACAATATTCATTGATTTTTGACATTGAAAAATGTCCAGAAATGTTTGAAGCTACTGACTGAATGAAAGGAGCTGGCATCTCACTCTCCTTGAATCTTCTTTATCATGCTAAGAGGAGCAGGAAAAAGCAAAAAATTTCAGAATTGCACCTTGCAATGCGGAGAAATTACTGTTTGTGCATTTACAATATTCATTGATTTTTGCCATTGAAAAACATCATGTTATTCATATACCAGAAATGTTTGAAGCTACTGACTGAATGAAAAGAGCTGGCATCTCACTCTCTTTGAATCTTCTTTATCATGCTAAGAGGAGCAGGAAAAAGCAAACAATTTTAGAATTGCATCTTGCAATGTGGAGAAATTACTGTTTGTGCATTTACAATATTCATTAATTTTTGCCATTGAAAAACGTCCAGAAATGTTTGAAGCTACTGACTGAATGAAAGGAGCTGGCATCTCACTCTCTTTGAATCTTCTTTATCATGCTAAGAGGAGCAGGAAAAAGCAAAAAATTTCAGAATTGGACCTTGCAATGCGGAGAAATTACTGTTTGTGCATTTACAATATTCATTGATTTTTGCCATTGAAAAACATCATGTTATTCATATACTAGAAATGTTTGAAGCTACTGACTGAATGAAAAGAGCTGGCATCTCACTTTCTTTGAATCTTCTTTATCATGCTAAGAGGAGCAGGAAAAAGCAAAAAATTTCTGAATTGCACCTTGCAATGTGGAGAAATTACTGTTTGTGCATTTACAATATTCATTGATTTTTGCCATTGAAAAACGTCCAGAAATGTTTGAAGCTACTGACTGAATGAAAGGAGCTGGCATCTCATTCTCTTTGAATCTTCTTTATCATGCTAAGAGGAGCAGGAAAAAGCAAAAAATTTCAGAATTGCACCTTGCAATGCGGAGAAATTACTGTTTGTGCATTTACAATATTCATTGATTTTTGCCATTGAAAAACATCATGTTATTCATATACCAGAAATGTTTGAAGCTACTGACTGAATGAAAAGAGCTGGCATCTCACTCTCTTTGAACATTCTTTATCATGCTAAGATTAGCAGGAAAAAGCAAAAAATTTCAGAATTGCACCTTGCAATGTGGAGAAATTACTGTTTGTGCATTTACAATATTCATTGATTTTTGCCATTGAAAAACGTCCAGAAATGTTTGAAGCTACTGACTGAATGAAAGGAGCTGGCATCTCACTCTCTTTGAATCTTCTTTATCATGCTAAGAGGAGCAGGAAAAAGCAAAAAATTTCAGAATTGCACCTTGCAATGCGGAGAAATTACTGTTTGTGCATTTACAATATTCATTGATTTTTGCCATTGAAAAACATCATGTTATTCATATACCAGAAATGTTTGAAGCTACTGACTGAATTAAAAGAGCTGGCATCTCACTCTCTTTGAATCTTCTTTATCATGCTAAGAGGAGCAGGAAAAAGCAAAAAATTTCAGAATTGCACCTTGCAATGTGGAGAAATTACTGTTTGTGCATTTACAATATTCATTGATTTTTGCCATTGAAAAACGTCCAGAAATGTTTGAAGCTACTGACTGAATGAAAGGAGCTGGCATCTCACTCTCTTTGAATCTTCTTTATCATGCTAAGAGGAGCAGGAAAAAGCAAAAAATTTCAGAATTGCACCTTGCAATGCGGAGAAATTACTGTTTGTGCATTCACAATATTCATTGATTTTTGCCATTGAAAAACATCATGTTATTCATATACCAGAAATGTTTGAAGCTACTGACTGAATTAAAAGAGCTGGCATCTCACTCTGTTTGAATCTTCTTTATCATGCTAAGAGGAGCAGGAAAAAGCAAAAAATTTCAGAATTGCACCTTGCAATGTGGAGAAATTACTGTTTGTGCATTTACAATATTCATTGATTTTTGACATTGAAAAATGTCCAGAAATGTTTGAAGCTACTGACTGAATGAAAGGAGCTGGCATCTCACTCTCCTTGAATCTTCTTTATCATGCTAAGAGGAGCAGGAAAAAGCAAAAAATTTCAGAATTGCACCTTGCAATGCGGAGAAATTACTGTTTGTGCATTTACAATATTCATTGATTTTTGCCATTGAAAAACATCATGTTATTCATATACCAGAAATGTTTGAAGCTACTGACTGAATGAAAAGAGCTGGCATCTCACTCTCTTTGAATCTTCTTTATCATGCTAAGAGGAGCAGGAAAAAGCAAACAATTTTAGAATTGCATCTTGCAATGTGGAGAAATTACTGTTTGTGCATTTACAATATTCATTAATTTTTGCCATTGAAAAACGTCCAGAAATGTTTGAAGCTACTGACTGAATGAAAGGAGCTGGCATCTCACTCTCTTTGAATCTTCTTTATCATGCTAAGAGGAGCAGGAAAAAGCAAAAAATTTCAGAATTGGACCTTGCAATGCGGAGAAATTACTGTTTGTGCATTTACAATATTCATTGATTTTTGCCATTGAAAAACATCATGTTATTCATATACTAGAAATGTTTGAAGCTACTGACTGAATGAAAAGAGCTGGCATCTCACTCTCTTTGAATCTTCTTTATCATGCTAAGAGGAGCAGTAAAAACCAAAAAATTTCAGAATTGCACCTTGCAATGCGGAGAAATTACTGTTTGTGTATTTACAATATTCATTGACTTTTGCCTTTGAAAAACGTCCAGAAATGTTTGAAGCTACTGACTGAATGAAAGGAGCTGGCATCTCACTCTCTTTGAATCTTCTTTATCATGCTAAGAGGAGCAGGAAAAAGCAAAAAATTTCAGAATTGCACCTTGCAATGCTGAGAAATTACTGTTTGTGCATTTACATTATTCATTGATTTTTGCCAATGAAAAACATCATGTTATTCATAAACCAGAATTGTTTGAAGCTACTGACTGAATGAAAAGAGCTGGCATCTCACTCTCTTTAAATCTTCTTTATCATGCTAAGAGGAGCAGGAAAAAGCAAAAAATTTCAGAATTGCACCTTGCAATGTGGAGAAATTACTGTTTGTGCATTTACAATAATCATTGATTTTTGCCATTGAAAAATGTCCAGAAATGTTTGAAGCTACTGACTGAATGAAAGGAGCTTGCATCTCACTCTCTTTGAATCTTCTTTATCATGCTAAGAGGAGCAGGAAAAAGCAAAAAATTTCAGAATTGCACCTTGCAATGCGGAGAAATTACTGTTTGTGCATTTACAATATTCATTGATTTTTGCCATTGAAAAACATCATGTTATTCATATACCAGAAATGTTTGAAGCTACTGACTGAATGAAAAGAGCTGGCATCTCACTCTCTTTGAATCTTCTTTATCATGCTAAGAGGAGCAGGAAAAAGAAAAAATTTCAGAATTGCACCTTGCAATGTGGAGAAATTACTGTTTGTGCATTTACAATATTCATTGATTTTTGCCATTGAAAAACGTCCAGAAATGTTTGAAGCTACTGACTGAATGAAAGGAGCTGGCATCTCACTCTCCTTGAATCTTCTTTATCATGCTAAGAGGAGCAGGAAAAAGCAAAAAATTTCAGAATTGCACCTTGCAATGCGGAGAAATTACTGTTTATGCATTTACAATATTCATTGATTTTTGCCATTGAAAAACATCATGTTATTCATATACCAGAAATGTTTGAAGCTACTGACTGAATGAAAAGAGCTGGCATCTCACTCTCTTTGAATCTTCTTTATCATGCTAAGAGGAGCAGGAAAAAGCAAACAATTTTAGAATTGCATCTTGCAATGTGGAGAAATTACTGTTTGTGCATTTACAATATTCATTGATTTTTGCCATTGAAAAACGTCCAGAAATGTTTGAAGCTACTGACTGAATGAAAGGAGCTGGCATCTCACTCTCTTTGAATCTTCTTTATCATGCTAAGAGGAGCAGTAAAAAGCCAAAAATTTCAGAATTGCACCTTGCAATGCGGAGAAATTACTGTTTGTGCATTTACAATATTCATTGATTTTTGCCTTTGAAAAACGTCCAGAAATGTTTGAAGCTACTGACTGAATGAAAGGAGCTGGCATCTCACTCTCTTTGAATCTTCTTTATCATGCTAAGAGGAGCAGGAAAAAGCAAAAAATTTCAGAATTGCACCTTGCAATGCGGAGAAATTACTGTTTGTGCATTTACATTATTCATTGATTTTTGCCATTGAAAAACATCATGTTATTCATAAACCAGAATTGTTTGAAGCTACTGACTGAATGAAAAGAGCTGGCATCTCACTCTCTTTGAATCTTCTTTATCATGCTAAGAGGAGCAGGAAAAAGCAAAAAATTTCAGAATTGCACCTTGCAATGTGGAGAAATTACTGTTTGTGCATTTACAATATTCATTGATTTTTGCCATTGAAAAATGTCCAGAAATGTTTGAAGCTACTGACTGAATGAAAGGAGCTTGCATCTCACTCTCTTTGAATCTTCTTTATCATGCTAAGAGAAGCAGGAAAAAGCAAAAAATTTCAGAATTGCAGCTTGCAATGTGGAGAAATTACTGTTTGTGCATTTACAATATACATTGATTTTTGCCATTGAAAAACATCATGTTATTCATATACCAGAAATGTTTGAAGCTACTGACTGAATGAAAAGAGCTGGCATCTCACTTTCTTTGAATCTTCTTTATCATGCTAAGAGGAGCAGGAAAAAGCAAAAAATTTCTGAATTGCACCTTGCAATGTGGAGAAATTACTGTTTGTGCATTTACAATATTCATTGATTTTTGCCATTGAAAAACGTCCAGAAATGTTTGAAGCTACTGACTGAATGAAAGGAGCTGGCATCTCATTCTCTTTGAATCTTCTTTATCATGCTAAGAGGAGCAGGAAAAAGCAAAAAATTTCAGAATTGCACCTTGCAATGCGGAGAAATTACTGTTTGTGCATTTACAATATTCATTGATTTTTGCCATTGAAAAACATCATGTTATTCATATACCAGAAATGTTTGAAGCTACTGACTGAATGAAAAGAGCTGGCATCTCACTCTCTTTGAACATTCTTTATCATGCTAAGATTAGCAGGAAAAAGCAAAAAATTTCAGAATTGCACCTTGCAATGTGGAGAAATTACTGTTTGTGCATTTACAATATTCATTGATTTTTGCCATTGAAAAACGTCCAGAAATGTTTGAAGCTACTGACTGAATGAAAGGAGCTGGCATCTCACTCTCTTTGAATCTTCTTTATCATGCTAAGAGGAGCAGGAAAAAGCAAAAAATTTCAGAATTGCACCTTGCAATGCGGAGAAATTACTGTTTGTGCATTTACAATATTCATTGATTTTTGCCATTGAAAAACATCATGTTATTCATATACCAGAAATGTTTGAAGCTACTGACTGAATTAAAAGAGCTGGCATCTCACTCTCTTTGAATCTTCTTTATCATGCTAAGAGGAGCAGGAAAAAGCAAAAAATTTCAGAATTGCACCTTGCAATGTGGAGAAATTACTGTTTGTGCATTTACAATATTCATTGATTTTTGCCATTGAAAAACGTCCAGAAATGTTTGAAGCTACTGACTGAATGAAAGGAGCTGGCATCTCACTCTCTTTGAATCTTCTTTATCATGCTAAGAGGAGCAGGAAAAAGCAAAAAATTTCAGAATTGCACCTTGCAATGCGGAGAAATTACTGTTTGTGCATTCACAATATTCATTGATTTTTGCCATTGAAAAACATCATGTTATTCATATACCAGAAATGTTTGAAGCTACTGACTGAATGAAAAGAGCTGGCATCTCACTCTGTTTGAATCTTCTTTATCATGCTAAGAGGAGCAGGAAAAAGCAAAAAATTTCAGAATTGCACCTTGCAATGTGGAGAAATTACTGTTTGTGCATTTACAATATTCATTGATTTTTGACATTGAAAAATGTCCAGAAATGTTTGAAGCTACTGACTGAATGAAAGGAGCTGGCATCTCACTCTCCTTGAATCTTCTTTATCATGCTAAGAGGAGCAGGAAAAAGCAAAAAATTTCAGAATTGCACCTTGCAATGCGGAGAAATTACTGTTTGTGCATTTACAATATTCATTGATTTTTGCCATTGAAAAACATCATGTTATTCATATACCAGAAATGTTTGAAGCTACTGACTGAATGAAAAGAGCTGGCATCTCACTCTCTTTGAATCTTCTTTATCATGCTAAGAGGAGCAGGAAAAAGCAAACAATTTTAGAATTGCATCTTGCAATGTGGAGAAATTACTGTTTGTGCATTTACAATATTCATTAATTTTTGCCATTGAAAAACGTCCAGAAATGTTTGAAGCTACTGACTGAATGAAAGGAGCTGGCATCTCACTCTCTTTGAATCTTCTTTATCATGCTAAGAGGAGCAGGAAAAAGCAAAAAATTTCAGAATTGGACCTTGCAATGCGGAGAAATTACTGTTTGTGCATTTACAATATTCATTGATTTTTGCCATTGAAAAACATCATGTTATTCATATACTAGAAATGTTTGAAGCTACTGACTGAATGAAAAGAGCTGGCATCTCACTTTCTTTGAATCTTCTTTATCATGCTAAGAGGAGCAGGAAAAAGCAAAAAATTTCTGAATTGCACCTTGCAATGTGGAGAAATTACTGTTTGTGCATTTACAATATTCATTGATTTTTGCCATTGAAAAACGTCCAGAAATGTTTGAAGCTACTGACTGAATGAAAGGAGCTGGCATCTCATTCTCTTTGAATCTTCTTTATCATGCTAAGAGGAGCAGGAAAAAGCAAAAAATTTCAGAATTGCACCTTGCAATGCGGAGAAATTACTGTTTGTGCATTTACAATATTCATTGATTTTTGCCATTGAAAAACATCATGTTATTCATATACCAGAAATGTTTGAAGCTACTGACTGAATGAAAAGAGCTGGCATCTCACTCTCTTTGAACATTCTTTATCATGCTAAGATTAGCAGGAAAAAGCAAAAAATTTCAGAATTGCACCTTGCAATGTGGAGAAATTACTGTTTGTGCATTTACAATATTCATTGATTTTTGCCATTGAAAAACGTCCAGAAATGTTTGAAGCTACTGACTGAATGAAAGGAGCTGGCATCTCACTCTCTTTGAATCTTCTTTATCATGCTAAGAGGAGCAGGAAAAAGCAAAAAATTTCAGAATTGCACCTTGCAATGCGGAGAAATTACTGTTTGTGCATTTACAATATTCATTGATTTTTGCCATTGAAAAACATCATGTTATTCATATACCAGAAATGTTTGAAGCTACTGACTGAATTAAAAGAGCTGGCATCTCACTCTCTTTGAATCTTCTTTATCATGCTAAGAGGAGCAGGAAAAAGCAAAAAATTTCAGAATTGCACCTTGCAATGTGGAGAAATTACTGTTTGTGCATTTACAATATTCATTGATTTTTGCCATTGAAAAACGTCCAGAAATGTTTGAAGCTACTGACTGAATGAAAGGAGCTGGCATCTCACTCTCTTTGAATCTTCTTTATCATGCTAAGAGGAGCAGGAAAAAGCAAAAAATTTCAGAATTGCACCTTGCAATGCGGAGAAATTACTGTTTGTGCATTCACAATATTCATTGATTTTTGCCATTGAAAAACATCATGTTATTCATATACCAGAAATGTTTGAAGCTACTGACTGAATTAAAAGAGCTGGCATCTCACTCTGTTTGAATCTTCTTTATCATGCTAAGAGGAGCAGGAAAAAGCAAAAAATTTCAGAATTGCACCTTGCAATGTGGAGAAATTACTGTTTGTGCATTTACAATATTCATTGATTTTTGACATTGAAAAATGTCCAGAAATGTTTGAAGCTACTGACTGAATGAAAGGAGCTGGCATCTCACTCTCCTTGAATCTTCTTTATCATGCTAAGAGGAGCAGGAAAAAGCAAAAAATTTCAGAATTGCACCTTGCAATGCGGAGAAATTACTGTTTGTGCATTTACAATATTCATTGATTTTTGCCATTGAAAAACATCATGTTATTCATATACCAGAAATGTTTGAAGCTACTGACTGAATGAAAAGAGCTGGCATCTCACTCTCTTTGAATCTTCTTTATCATGCTAAGAGGAGCAGGAAAAAGCAAACAATTTTAGAATTGCATCTTGCAATGTGGAGAAATTACTGTTTGTGCATTTACAATATTCATTAATTTTTGCCATTGAAAAACGTCCAGAAATGTTTGAAGCTACTGACTGAATGAAAGGAGCTGGCATCTCACTCTCTTTGAATCTTCTTTATCATGCTAAGAGGAGCAGGAAAAAGCAAAAAATTTCAGAATTGGACCTTGCAATGCGGAGAAATTACTGTTTGTGCATTTACAAT
Organism: Phyllobates terribilis; assembly: GCF_046119375.1. Taxonomy (NCBI): domain Eukaryota; kingdom Metazoa; phylum Chordata; class Amphibia; order Anura; family Dendrobatidae; genus Phyllobates; species Phyllobates terribilis. The sequence goes on from NW_027363437.1 coordinate 786,963, forward strand.
ATTCATTGATTTTTGCCATTGAAAAACATCATGTTATTCATATACTAGAAATGTTTGAAGCTACTGACTGAATGAAAAGAGCTGGCATCTCACTCTCTTTGAATCTTCTTTATCATGCTAAGAGGAGCAGTAAAAACCAAAAAATTTCAGAATTGCACCTTGCAATGCGGAGAAATTACTGTTTGTGTATTTACAATATTCATTGATTTTTGCCTTTGAAAAACGTCCAGAAATGTTTGAAGCTACTGACTGAATGAAAGGAGCTGGCATCTCACTCTCTTTGAATCTTCTTTATCATGCTAAGAGGAGCAGGAAAAAGCAAAAAATTTCAGAATTGCACCTTGCAATGCTGAGAAATTACTGTTTGTGCATTTACATTATTCATTGATTTTTGCCAATGAAAAACATCATGTTATTCATAAACCAGAATTGTTTGAAGCTACTGACTGAATGAAAAGAGCTGGCATCTCACTCTCTTTAAATCTTCTTTATCATGCTAAGAGGAGCAGGAAAAAGCAAAAAATTTCAGAATTGCACCTTGCAATGTGGAGAAATTACTGTTTGTGCATTTACAATAATCATTGATTTTTGCCATTGAAAAATGTCCAGAAATGTTTGAAGCTACTGACTGAATGAAAGGAGCTTGCATCTCACTCTCTTTGAATCTTCTTTATCATGCTAAGAGGAGCAGGAAAAAGCAAAAAATTTCAGAATTGCACCTTGCAATGCGGAGAAATTACTGTTTGTGCATTTACAATATTCATTGATTTTTGCCATTGAAAAACATCATGTTATTCATATACCAGAAATGTTTGAAGCTACTGACTGAATGAAAAGAGCTGGCATCTCACTCTCTTTGAATCTTCTTTATCATGCTAAGAGGAGCAGGAAAAAGAAAAAATTTCAGAATTGCACCTTGCAATGTGGAGAAATTACTGTTTGTGCATTTACAATATTCATTGATTTTTGCCATTGAAAAACGTCCAGAAATGTTTGAAGCTACTGACTGAATGAAAGGAGCTGGCATCTCACTCTCCTTGAATCTTCTTTATCATGCTAAGAGGAGCAGGAAAAAGCAAAAAATTTCAGAATTGCACCTTGCAATGCGGAGAAATTACTGTTTATGCATTTACAATATTCATTGATTTTTGCCATTGAAAAACATCATGTTATTCATATACCAGAAATGTTTGAAGCTACTGACTGAATGAAAAGAGCTGGCATCTCACTCTCTTTGAATCTTCTTTATCATGCTAAGAGGAGCAGGAAAAAGCAAACAATTTTAGAATTGCATCTTGCAATGTGGAGAAATTACTGTTTGTGCATTTACAATATTCATTCATTTTTGCCATTGAAAAACGTCCAGAAATGTTTGAAGCTACTGACTGAATGAAAGGAGCTGGCATCTCACTCTCTTTGAATCTTCTTTATCATGCTAAGAGGAGCAGTAAAAAGCCAAAAATTTCAGAATTGCACCTTGCAATGCGGAGAAATTACTGTTTGTGCATTTACAATATTCATTGATTTTTGCCTTTGAAAAACGTCCAGAAATGTTTGAAGCTACTGACTGAATGAAAGGAGCTGGCATCTCACTCTCTTTGAATCTTCTTTATCATGCTAAGAGGAGCAGGAAAAAGCAAAAAATTTCAGAATTGCACCTTGCAATGCGGAGAAATTACTGTTTGTGCATTTACATTATTCATTGATTTTTGCCATTGAAAAACATCATGTTATTCATAAACCAGAATTGTTTGAAGCTACTGACTGAATGAAAAGAGCTGGCATCTCACTCTCTTTGAATCTTCTTTATCATGCTAAGAGGAGCAGGAAAAAGCAAAAAATTTCAGAATTGCACCTTGCAATGTGGAGAAATTACTGTTTGTGCATTTACAATATTCATTGATTTTTGCCATTGAAAAATGTCCAGAAATGTTTGAAGCTACTGACTGAATGAAAGGAGCTTGCATCTCACTCTCTTTGAATCTTCTTTATCATGCTAAGAGAAGCAGGAAAAAGCAAAAAATTTCAGAATTGCAGCTTGCAATGTGGAGAAATTACTGTTTGTGCATTTACAATATACATTGATTTTTGCCATTGAAAAACATCATGTTATTCATATACCAGAAATGTTTGAAGCTACTGACTGAATGAAAAGAGCTGGCATCTCACTTTCTTTGAATCTTCTTTATCATGCTAAGAGGAGCAGGAAAAAGCAAAAAATTTCTGAATTGCACCTTGCAATGTGGAGAAATTACTGTTTGTGCATTTACAATATTCATTGATTTTTGCCATTGAAAAACGTCCAGAAATGTTTGAAGCTACTGACTGAATGAAAGGAGCTGGCATCTCATTCTCTTTGAATCTTCTTTATCATGCTAAGAGGAGCAGGAAAAAGCAAAAAATTTCAGAATTGCACCTTGCAATGCGGAGAAATTACTGTTTGTGCATTTACAATATTCATTGATTTTTGCCATTGAAAAACATCATGTTATTCATATACCAGAAATGTTTGAAGCTACTGACTGAATTAAAAGAGCTGGCATCTCACTCTCTTTGAATCTTCTTTATCATGCTAAGAGGAGCAGGAAAAAGCAAAAAATTTCAGAATTGCACCTTGCAATGTGGAGAAATTACTGTTTGTGCATTTACAATATTCATTGATTTTTGCCATTGAAAAACGTCCAGAAATGTTTGAAGCTACTGACTGAATGAAAGGAGCTGGCATCTCACTCTCTTTGAATCTTCTTTATCATGCTAAGAGGAGCAGGAAAAAGCAAAAAATTTCAGAATTGCACCTTGCAATGCGGAGAAATTACTGTTTGTGCATTCACAATATTCATTAATTTTTGCCATTGAAAAACATCATGTTATTCATATACCAGAAATGTTTGAAGCTACTGACTGAATGAAAAGAGCTGGCATCTCACTCTGTTTGAATCTTCTTTATCATGCTAAGAGGAGCAGGAAAAAGCAAAAAATTTCAGAATTGCACCTTGCAATGTGGAGAAATTACTGTTTGTGCATTTACAATATTCATTGATTTTTGACATTGAAAAATGTCCAGAAATGTTTGAAGCTACTGACTGAATGAAAGGAGCTGGCATCTCACTCTCCTTGAATCTTCTTTATCATGCTAAGAGGAGCAGGAAAAAGCAAAAAATTTCAGAATTGCACCTTGCAATGCGGAGAAATTACTGTTTGTGCATTTACAATATTCATTGATTTTTGCCATTGAAAAACATCATGTTATTCATATACCAGAAATGTTTGAAGCTACTGACTGAATGAAAAGAGCTGGCATCTCACTCTCTTTGAATCTTCTTTATCATGCTAAGAGGAGCAGGAAAAAGCAAACAATTTTAGAATTGCATCTTGCAATGTGGAGAAATTACTGTTTGTGCATTTACAATATTCATTAATTTTTGCCATTGAAAAACGTCCAGAAATGTTTGAAGCTACTGACTGAATGAAAGGAGCTGGCATCTCACTCTCTTTGAATCTTCTTTATCATGCTAAGAGGAGCAGGAAAAAGCAAAAAATTTCAGAATTGCACCTTGCAAGGCGGAGAAATTACTGTTTGTGCATTTACAATATTCATTGATTTTTGCCATTGAAAAACATCATGTTATTCATATACCAGAAATGTTTGAAGCTACTGACTGAATGAAAAGAGCTGGCATCTCACTCTCTTTGAATCTTCTTTATCATGCTAAGAGGAGCAGTAAAAAGCAAAAAATTTCAGAATTGCACCTTGCAATGCGGAGAAATTACTGTTTGTGTATTTACAATATTCATTGATTTTTGCCTTTGAAAAACGTCCAGAAATGTTTGAAGCTACTGACTGAATGAAAGGAGCTGGCATCTCACTCTCTTTGAATCTTCTTTATCATGCTAAGAGGAGCAGGAAAAAGCAAAAAATTTCAGAATTGCACCTTGCAATGCTGAGAAATTACTGTTTGTGCATTTACATTATTCATTGATTTTTGCCATTGAAAAACATCATGTTATTCATAAACCAGAATTGTTTGAAGCTACTGACTGAATGAAAAGAGCTGGCATCTCACTCTCTTTAAATCTTCTTTATCATGCTAAGAGGAGCAGGAAAAAGCAAAAAATTTCAGAATTGCACCTTGCAATGTGGAGAAATTACTGTTTGTGCATTTACAATATTCATTGATTTTTGCCATTGAAAAATGTCCAGAAATGTTTGAAGCTACTGACTGAATGAAAGGAGCTTGCATCTCACTCTCTTTGATCTTCTTTATCATGCTAAGAGGAGCAGGAAAAAGCAAAAAATTTCAGAATTGCACCTTGCAATGCGGAGAAATTACTGTTTGTGCATTTACAATATTCATTGATTTTTGCCATTGAAAAACATCATGTTATTCATATACCAGAAATGTTTGAAGCTACTGACTGAATGAAAAGAGCTGGCATCTCACTCTCTTTGAATCTTCTTTATCATGCTAAGAGGAGCAGGAAAAAGAAAAAATTTCAGAATTGCACCTTGCAATGTGGAGAAATTACTGTTTGTGCATTTACAATATTCATTGATTTTTGCCATTGAAAAATGTCCAGAAATGTTTGAAGCTACTGACTGAATGAAAGGAGCTGGCATCTCACTCTCCTTGAATCTTCTTTATCATGCTAAAAGGAGCAGGAAAAAGCAAAAAATTTCAGAATTGCACCTTGCAATGCGGAGAAATTACTGTTTATGCATTTACAATATTCATTGATTTTTGCCATTGAAAAACATCATGTTATTCATATACCAGAAATGTTTGAAGCTACTGACTGAATGAAAAGAGCTGGCATCTCACTCTCTTTGAATCTTCTTTATCATGCTAAGAGGAGCAGGAAAAAGCAAACAATTTTAGAATTGCATCTTGCAATGTGGAGAAATTACTGTTTGTGCATTTACAATATTCATTGATTTTTGCCATTGAAAAACGTCCAGAAATGTTTGAAGCTACTGACTGAATGAAAGGAGCTGGCATCTCACTCTCTTTGAATCTTCTTTATCATGCTAAGAGGAGCAGTAAAAAGCAAAAAATTTCAGAATTGCACCTTGCAATGCGGAGAAATTACTGTTTGTGCATTTACAATATTCATTGATTTTTGCCTTTGAAAAACGTCCAGAAATGTTTGAAGCTACTGACTGAATGAAAGGAGCTGGCATCTCACTCTCTTTGAATCTTCTTTATCATGCTAAGAGGAGCAGGAAAAAGCAAAAAATTTCAGAATTGCACCTTGCAATGCGGAGAAATTACTGTTTGTGCATTTACATTATTCATTGATTTTTGCCATTGAAAAACATCATGTTATTCATAAACCAGAATTGTTTGAAGCTACTGACTGAATGAAAAGAGCTGTCATCTCACTCTCTTTGAATCTTCTTTATCATGCTAAGAGGAGCAGGAAAAAGCAAAAAATTTCAGAATTGCACCTTGCAATGTGGAGAAATTACTGTTTGTGCATTTACAATATTCATTGATTTTTGCCATTGAAAAATGTCCAGAAATGTTTGAAGCTACTGACTGAATGAAAGGAGCTTGCATCTCACTCTCTTTGAATCTTCTTTATCATGCTAAGAGAAGCAGGAAAAAGCAAAAAATTTCAGAATTGCAGCTTGCAATGCGGAGAAATTACTGTTTGTGCATTTACAATATACATTGATTTTTGCCATTGAAAAACATCATGTTATTCATATACCAGAAATGTTTGAAGCTACTGACTGAATGAAAAGAGCTGGCATCTCACTTTCTTTGAATCTTCTTTATCATGCTAAGAGGAGCAGGAAAAAGCAAAAAATTTCTGAATTGCACCTTGCAATGTGGAGAAATTACTGTTTGTGCATTTACAATATTCATTGATTTTTGCCATTGAAAAACGTCCAGAAATGTTTGAAGCTACTGACTGAATGAAAGGAGCTGGCATCTCATTCTCTTTGAATCTTCTTTATCATGCTAAGAGGAGCAGGAAAAAGCAAAAAATTTCAGAATTGCACCTTGCAATGCGGAGAAATTACTGTTTGTGCATTTACAATATTCATTGATTTTTGCCATTGAAAAACATCATGTTATTCATATACCAGAAATGTTTGAAGCTACTGACTGAATGAAAAGAGCTGGCATCTCACTCTCTTTGAATATTCTTTATCATGCTAAGAGGAGCAGGAAAAAGCAAAAAATTTCAGAATTGCACCTTGCAATGTGGAGAAATTACTGTTTGTGCATTTACAATATTCATTGATTTTTGCCATTGAAAAACGTCCAGAAATGTTTGAAGCTACTGACTGAATGAAAGGAGCTGGCATCTCACTCTCTTTGAATCTTCTTTATCATGCTAAGAGGAGCAGGAAAAAGCAAAAAATTTCAGAATTGCACCTTGCAATGCGGAGAAATTACTGTTTGTGCATTTACAATATTCATTGATTTTTGCCATTGAAAAACATCATGTTATTCATATACCAGAAATGTTTGAAGCTACTGACTGAATTAAAAGAGCTGGCATCTCACTCTCTTTGAATCTTCTTTATCATGCTAAGAGGAGCAGGAAAAAGCAAAAAATTTCAGAATTGCACCTTGCAATGTGGAGAAATTACTGTTTGTGCATTTACAATATTCATTGATTTTTGCCATTGAAAAACGTCCAGAAATGTTTGAAGCTACTGACTGAATGAAAGAGCTGGCATCTCACTCTCTTTGAATCTTCTTTATCATGCTAAGAGGAGCAGGAAAAAGCAAAAAATTTCAGAATTGCACCTTGCAATGCGGAGAAATTACTGTTTGTGCATTCACAATATTCATTGATTTTTGCCATTGAAAAACATCATGTTATTCATATACCAGAAATGTTTGAAGCTACTGACTGAATGAAAAGAGCTGGCATCTCACTCTGTTTGAATCTTCTTTATCATGCTAAGAGGAGCAGGAAAAAGCAAAAAATTTCAGAATTGCACCTTGCAATGTGGAGAAATTACTGTTTGTGCATTTACAATATTCATTGATTTTTGACATTGAAAAATGTCCAGAAATGTTTGAAGCTACTGACTGAATGAAAGGAGCTGGCATCTCACTCTCCTTGAATCTTCTTTATCATGCTAAGAGGAGCAGGAAAAAGCAAAAAATTTCAGAATTGCACCTTGCAATGCGGAGAAATTACTGTTTGTGCATTTACAATATTCATTGATTTTTGCCATTGAAAAACATCATGTTATTCATATACCAGAAATGTTTGAAGCTACTGACTGAATTAAAAGAGCTGGCATCTCACTCTCTTTGAATCTTCTTTATCATGCTAAGAGGAGCAGGAAAAAGCAAAAAATTTCAGAATTGCACCTTGCAATGTGGAGAAATTACTGTTTGTGCATTTACAATATTCATTGATTTTTGCCATTGAAAAACGTCCAGAAATGTTTGAAGCTACTGACTGAATGAAAGAGCTGGCATCTCACTCTCTTTGAATCTTCTTTATCATGCTAAGAGGAGCAGGAAAAAGCAAAAAATTTCAGAATTGCACCTTGCAATGCGGAGAAATTACTGTTTGTGCATTCACAATATTCATTGATTTTTGCCATTGAAAAACATCATGTTATTCATATACCAGAAATGTTTGAAGCTACTGACTGAATGAAAAGAGCTGGCATCTCACTCTGTTTGAATCTTCTTTATCATGCTAAGAGGAGCAGGAAAAAGCAAAAAATTTCAGAATTGCACCTTGCAATGTGGAGAAATTACTGTTTGTGCATTTACAATATTCATTGATTTTTGACATTGAAAAATGTCCAGAAATGTTTGAAGCTACTGACTGAATGAAAGGAGCTGGCATCTCACTCTCCTTGAATCTTCTTTATCATGCTAAGAGGAGCAGGAAAAAGCAAAAAATTTCAGAATTGCACCTTGCAATGCGGAGAAATTACTGTTTGTGCATTTACAATATTCATTGATTTTTGCCATTGAAAAACATCATGTTATTCATATACCAGAAATGTTTGAAGCTACTGACTGAATGAAAAGAGCTGGCATCTCACTCTCTTTGAATCTTCTTTATCATGCTAAGAGGAGCAGGAAAAAGCAAACAATTTTAGAATTGCATCTTGCAATGTGGAGAAATTACTGTTTGTGCATTTACAATATTCATTAATTTTTGCCATTGAAAAACGTCCAGAAATGTTTGAAGCTACTGACTGAATGAAAGGAGCTGGCATCTCACTCTCTTTGAATCTTCTTTATCATGCTAAGAGGAGCAGGAAAAAGCAAAAAATTTCAGAATTGCACCTTGCAATGCGGAGAAATTACTGTTTGTGCATTTACAATATTCATTGATTTTTGCCATTGAAAAACATCATGTTATTCATATACCAGAAATGTTTGAAGCTACTGACTGAATGAAAAGAGCTGGCATCTCACTCTCTTTGAATCTTCTTTATCATGCTAAGAGGAGCAGTAAAAAGCAAAAAATTTCAGAATTGCACCTTGCAATGCGGAGAAATTACTGTTTGTGTATTTACAATATTCATTGATTTTTGCCTTTGAAAAACGTCCAGAAATGTTTGAAGCTACTGACTGAATGAAAGGAGCTGGCATCTCACTCTCTTTGAATCTTCTTTATCATGCTAAGAGGAGCAGGAAAAAGCAAAAAATTTCAGAATTGCACCTTGCAATGCTGAGAAATTACTGTTTGTGCATTTACATTATTCATTGATTTTTGCCATTGAAAAACATCATGTTATTCATAAACCAGAATTGTTTGAAGCTACTGACTGAATGAAAAGAGCTGGCATCTCACTCTCTTTGAATCTTCTTTATCATGCTAAGAGGAGCAGGAAAAAGCAAAAAATTTCAGAATTGCACCTTGCAATGTGGAGAAATTACTGTTTGTGCATTTACAATATTCATTGATTTTTCCCATTGAAAAATGTCCAGAAATGTTTGAAGCTACTGACTGAATGAAAGGAGCTTGCATCTCACTCTCTTTGAATCTTCTTTATCATGCTAAGAGAAGCAGGAAAAAGCAAAAAATTTCAGAATTGCAGCTTGCAATGCGGAGAAATTACTGTTTGTGCATTTACAATATACATTGATTTTTGCCATTGAAAAACATCATGTTATTCATATACCAGAAATGTTTGAAGCTACTGACTGAATGAAAAGAGCTGGCATCTCACTTTCTTTGAATCTTCTTTATCATGCTAAGAGGAGCAGGAAAAAGCAAAAAATTTCTGATTTGCACCTTGCAATGTGGAGAAATTACTGTTTGTGCATTTACAATATTCATTGATTTTTGCCATTGAAAAACGTCCAGAAATGTTTGAAGCTACTGACTGAATGAAAGGAGCTGGCATCTCATTCTCTTTGAATCTTCTTTATCATGCTAAGAGGAGCAGGAAAAAGCATAAAATTTCAGAATTGCACCTTGCAATGCGGAGAAATTACTGTTTGTGCATTTACAATATTCATTGATTTTTGCCATTGAAAAACATCATGTTATTCATATACCAGAAATGTTTGAAGCTACTGACTGAATGAAAAGAGCTGGCATCTCACTCTCTTTGAATATTCTTTATCATGCTAAGAGGAGCAGGAAAAAGCAAAAAATTTCAGAATTGCACCTTGCAATGTGGAGAAATTACTGTTTGTGCATTTACAATATTCATTGATTTTTGCCATTGAAAAACGTCCAGAAATGTTTGAAGCTACTGACTGAATGAAAGGAGCTGGCATCTCACTCTCTTTGAATCTTCTTTATCATGCTAAGAGGAGCAGGAAAAAGCAAAATATTTCAGAATTGCACCTTGCAATGCGGAGAAATTACTGTTTGTGCATTTACAATATTCATTGATTTTTGCCATTGAAAAACATCATGTTATTCATATACCAGAAATGTTTGAAGCTACTGACTGAATTAAAAGAGCTGGCATCTCACTCTCTTTGAATCTTCTTTATCATGCTAAGAGGAGCAGGAAAAAGCAAAAAATTTCAGAATTGCACCTTGCAATGTGGAGAAATTACTGTTTGTGCATTTACAATATTCATTGATTTTTGCCATTGAAAAACGTCCAGAAATGTTTGAAGCTACTGACTGAATGAAAGGAGCTGGCATCTCACTCTCTTTGAATCTTCTTTATCATGCTAAGAGGAGCAGGAAAAAGCAAAAAATTTCAGAATTGCACCTTGCAATGCGGAGAAATTACTGTTTGTGCATTCACAATATTCATTGATTTTTGCCATTGAAAAACATCATGTTATTCATATACCAGAAATGTTTGAAGCTACTGACTGAATGAAAAGAGCTGGCATGTCACTCTGTTTGAATCTTCTTTATCATGCTAAGAGGAGCAGGAAAAAGCAAAAAATTTCAGAATTGCACCTTGCAATGTGGAGAAATTACTGTTTGTGCATTTACAATATTCATTGATTTTTGACATTGAAAAATGTCCAGAAATGTTTGAAGCTACTGACTGAATGAAAGGAGCTGGCATCTCACTCTCCTTGAATCTTCTTTATCATGCTAAGAGGAGCAGGAAAAAGCAAAAAATTTCAGAATTGCACCTTGCAATGCGGAGAAATTACTGTTTGTGCATTTACAATATTCATTGATTTTTGCCATTGAAAAACATCATGTTATTCATATACCAGAAATGTTTGAAGCTACTGACTAAATGAAAAGAGCTGGCATCTCACTCTCTTTGAATCTTCTTTATCATGCTAAGAGGAGCAGGAAAAAGCAAAAAATTTCAGAATTGCACCTTGCAAAGTGGAGAAATTACTGTTTGTGCATTTACAATATTCATTGATTTTTGCCATTGAAAAACGTCCAGAAATGTTTGAAGCTACTGACTGAATGAAAGGAGCTGGCATCTCACTCTCTTTGAATCTTCTTTATCATGCTAAGAGGAGCAGGAAAAAGCAAAAAATTTCAGAATTGCACCTTGCAATGCGGAGAAATTACTGTTTGTGCATTTACAATATTCATTGATTTTTGCCATTGAAAAACATCATGTTATTCATATACCAGAAATGTTTGAAGCTACTGACTGAATAAAAAGAGTTGGCATCTCACTCTCTTTGAATCTTCTTTATCATGCTAAGAGGAGCAGGAAAAAGCAAAAAATTTCAGAATTGCACCTTGCAATGTGGAGAAATTACTGTTTGTGCATTTACAATATTCATTGATTTTTGCCATTGAAAAACGTCCAGAAATGTTTGAAGCTACTGACTGAATGAAACGAGCTGGCATCTCACTCTCTTTGCATCTTCTTTATCATGCTAAGAGGAGCAGGAAAAAGCAAAAAATTTCAGAATTGCACCTTGCAATGCGGAGAAATTACTGTTTGTGCATTTACAATATTCATTGATTTTTGCCATTTAAAAAAATCATGTTATTCATATACCAGAAATGTTTGAAGCTACTGACTGAATGAAAAGAGCTGGCATCTCACTCTCTTTGAATCATCTTTATCATGCTAAGAGGAGCAGGAAAAAGCAAAAAATTTCAGAATTGCACCTTGCAATGCGGAGAAATTACTATTTGTGCATTTACAATATTCTTTGATTTTTGCCATTGAAAAACATCATGTTATTCATATACCAGAAATGTTTGAAGCTGCTGACTGAATGAAAGGAGCTGGCATCTCACTCTCTTTGAATCTTCTTTATCATGCTAAGAGGAGCAGGAAAAAGCAAAAAATTTCAGAATTGCACCTTGCAATGCGGAGAAATTACTGTTTGTGCATTTACAATATTCATTGATTTTTGCCATTGAAAAACATCATGTTATTCATATACCAGAAATGTTTGAAGCTACTGACAGAATGAAAAGAGCTGGCATCTCACTCTCTTGGAATCTTCTTTATCATGCTAAGAGGAGCAGGAAAAAGCAAAAGATTTCAGAATTGCACCTTGCAATGTGGAGAAATTACTGTTTGTGCATTTACAATATTCATTGATTTTTGCCATTGAAAAACGTCCCGAAATGTTTGAAGCTACTGACTGAATGAAAGGAGCTGGCATCTCAATCTCTTTGAATCTTCTTTATCATGCTAAGAGGAGCAGGAAAAAGCAAAAAATTTCAGAATTGCACATTGCAATGCGGAGAAATTACTGTTTGTGCATTTACAATATTCATTGATTTTTGCCATTGAAAAACATCATGTTATTCATATACCAGAAATGTTTGAAGCTACTGGCTGAATAAAAAGAGCTGGCATCTCACTCTCTTTGAATCTTCTTTATCATGCTAAGAGGAGCAGGAAAAAGCAAAAAATTTCAGAATTGCACCTTGCAATGTGGAGAAATTACTGTTTGTTCATTTACAATATTCATTGATTTTTGCCATTGAAAAACGTCCAGAAATGTTTGAAGCTACTGACTGAATGAAAGGAGCTGGCATCTCACTCTCTTTGAATCTTCTTTATCATGCTAAGAGGAGCAGGAAAAAGCAAAAAATTTCAGAATTGCACCTTGCAATGCGGAGAAATTACTGTTTGTGCATTTACAATATTCATTGATTTTTGCCATTGAAAAACATCATGTTATTCATATACCAGAAATGTTTGAAGCTACTGACTGAATGAAAAGAGCTGGCATCTCACTCTCTTTGAATCTTCTTTATCATGCTAAGAGGAGCAGGAAAAAGCAAAAAATTTCAGAATTGCACCTTGCAATGTGGAGAAATTACTGTTTGTGCATTTACAATATTCATTGATTTTTGCCATTGATAAACGTCCAGAAATGTTTGAAGCTACTGACTGAATGAAAGGAGCTGGCATCTCACTCTCTTTGAATCTTCTTTATCATGCTAAGAGGAGCAGGAAAAAGCAAAAAATTTCAGAATTGCACCTTGCAATGCGGAGAAATTACTGTTTGTGCATTTACAATATTCATTGATTTTTGCCATTGAAAAACATCATGTTATTCATATACCAGAAATGTTTGAAGCTACTGACTGAATGAAAAGAGCTGGCATCTCACTCTCTTTGAATCTTCTTTATCATGCTAAGAGGAGCAGGAAAAAGCAAAAAATTTCAGAATTGCACCTTGCAATGTGGAGAAATTACTGTTTGTGCATTTACAATATTCATTGATTTTTGCCATTGAAAAACGTCCAGAAATGTTTGAAGCTACTGACTGAATGAAAGGAGCTGGCATCTCACTCTCTTTGAATCTTCTTTATCATGCTAAGAGGAGCAGGAAAAAGCAAAAAATTTCAGAATTGCACCTTGCAATGCGGAGAAATTCCTGTTTGTGCATTTACAATATTCATTGATTTTTGCCATTGAAAAACATCATGTTATTCATATACCAGAAATGTTTGAAGCTACTGACTGAATGAAAAGAGCTGGCATCTCACTCTCTTTGAATCTTCTTTATCATGCTAAGAGGAGCAGGAAAAAGCAAACAATTTTAGAATTGCATCTTGCAATGTGGAGAAATTACTGTTTGTGCATTTACAATATTCATTAATTTTTGCCATTGAAAAACGTCCAGAAATGTTTGAAGCTACTGACTGAATGAAAGGAGCTGGCATCTCACTCTCTTTGAATCTTCTTTATCATGCTAAGAGGAGCAGGAAAAAGCAAAAAATTTCAGAATTGCACCTTGCAATGCGGAGAAATTACTGTTTGTGCATTTACAATATTCATTGATTTTTGCCATTGAAAAACATCATGTTGTTCATATACCAGAAATGTTTGAAGCTACTGACTAAATGAAAAGAGCTGGCATCTCACTCTCTTTGAATCTTCTTTATCATGCTAAGAGGAGCAGGAAAAAGCAAAAAAATTCAGAATTGCACCTTGCAATGTGGAGAAATTACTGTTTGTGCATTTACAATATTCATTGATTTTTGCCATTGAAAAACGTCCAGAAATGTTTGAAGCTACTGACTGAATGAAAGGAGCTGGCATCTCACTCTCTTTGAATCTTCTTTATCATGCTAAGAGGAGCAGGAAAAAGCAAAAAATTTCAGAATTGCACCTTGCAATGCGGAGAAATTACTGTTTGTGCATTTACAATATTCATTGATTTTTGCCATTGAAAAACATCATGTTATTCATATACCAGAAATGTTTGAAGCTACTGACTGAATGAAAAGAGCTGGCATCTCAATCTCTTTGAATCTTCTTTATCATGCTAAGAGGAGCAGGAAAAAGCAAAAAATTTCAGAATTGCACCTTGCAATGTGGAGAAATTACTGTTTGTGCATTTACAATATTCATTGTTTTTTGCCATTGAAAAACGTCCAGAAATGTTTGAAGCTACTGACTGAATGAAAGGAGCTGGCATCTCACTCTCTTTGCATCTTCTTTATCATGCTAAGAGGAGCAGGAAAAAGCAAAAAAATTCAGAATTGCACCTTGCAATGCGGAGAAATTACTGTTTGTGCATTTACAATATTCATTGATTTTTGCCATTGAAAAAAATCATGTTATTCATATACCAGAAATGTTTGAAGCTACTGACTGAATGAAAAGAGCTGGCATCTCACTCTCTTTGAATCATCTTTATCATGCTAAGAGGAGCAGGAAAAAGCAAAAAATTTCAGAATTGCACCTTGCAATGCGGAGAAATTACTATTTGTGCATTTACAATATTCTTTGATTTTTGCCATTGAAAAACATCATGTTATTCATATACCAGAAATGTTTGAAGCTGCTGACTGAATGAAAAGAGCTGGCATCTCACTCTCTTTGAATCTTCTTTACCATGCTAAGAGGAGCAGGAAAAAGCAAAAAATTTCAGAATTGCACCTTGCAATGTGGAGAAATTAGTGTTTGTGCATTTACAATATTCATTGATTTTTGCCATTGAAAAACGTCCAGAAATGTTTGAAGCTACTGACTGAATGAAAGGAGCTGGCATCTCACTCTCTTTGAATCTTCTTTATCATGCTAAGAGGAGCAGGAAAAAGCAAAAAATTTCAGAATTGCACCTTGCAATGCGGAGAAATTACTGTTTGTGCATTTACAATATTCATTGATTTTTGCCATTGAAAAACATCATGTTATTCATATACCAGAAATGTTTGAAGCTACTGACAGAATGAAAAGAGCTGGCATCTCACTCTCTTGGAATCTTCTTTATCATGCTAAGAGGAGCAGGAAAAAGCAAAAGATTTCAGAATTGCACCTTGCAATGTGGAGAAATTACTGTTTGTGCATTTACAATATTCATTGATTTTTGCCATTGAAAAACGTCCCGAAATGTTTGAAGCTACTGACTGAATGAAAGGAGCTGGCATCTCAATCTCTTTGAATCTTCTTTATCATGCTAAGAGGAGCAGGAAAAAGCAAAAAATTTCAGAATTGCACATTGCAATGCGGAGAAATTACTGTTTGTGCATTTACAATATTCATTGATTTTTGCCATTGAAAAACATCATGTTATTCATATACCAGAAATGTTTGAAGCTACTGGCTGAATAAAAAGAGCTGGCATCTCACTCTCTTTGAATCTTCTTTATCATGCTAAGAGGAGCAGGAAAAAGCAAAAAAATTCAGAATTGCACCTTGCAATGTGGAGAAATTACTGTTTGTGCATTTACAATATTCATTGATTTTTGCCATTGAAAAACATCCAGAAATGTTTGAAGCTACTGACTGAATGAAAGGAGCTGGCATCTCACTCTCTTTGAATCTTCTTTATCATGCTAAGAGGAGCAGGAAAAAGCAAAAAATTTCAGAATTGCACCTTGCAATGCGGAGAAATTACTGTTTGTGCATTTACAATATTCATTGATTTTTGCCATTGAAAAACATCATGTTATTCATATACCAGAAATGTTTGAAGCTACTGACTGAATGAAAAGAGCTGGCATCTCACTCTCTTTGAATCTTCTTTATCATGCTAAGAGGAGCAGGAAAAAGCAAAAAATTTCAGAATTGCACCTTGCAATGTGGAGAAATTACTGTTTGTGCATTTACAATATTCATTGATTTTTGCCATTGAAAAACGTCCAGAAATGTTTGAAGCTACTGACTGAATGAAAGGAGCTGGCATCTCACTCTCTTTGAATCTTCTTTATCATGCTAAGAGGAGCAGGAAAAAGCAAAAAATTTCAGAATTGCACCTTGCAATGCGGAGAAATTACTGTTTGTGCATTTACAATATTCATTGATTTTTGCCATTGAAAAACATCATGTTATTCATATACCAGAAATGTTTGAAGCTACTGACTGAATGAAAAGAGCTGGCATCTCACTCTCTTTGAATCTTCTTTATCATGCTAAGAGGAGCAGGAAAAAGCAAAAAATTTCAGAATTGCACCTTGCAATGTGGAGAAATTACTGTTTGTGCATTTACAATATTCATTGATTTTTGCCATTGAAAAACGTCCAGAAATGTTTGAAGCTACTGACTGAATGAAAGGAGCTGGCATCTCACTCTCTTTGAATCTTCTTTATCATGCTAAGAGGAGCAGGAAAAAGCAAAAAATTTCAGAATTGCACCTTGCAATGCGGAGAAATTACTGTTTGTGCATTTACAATATTCATTGATTTTTGCCATTGAAAAACATCATGTTATTCATATACCAGAAATGTTTGAAGCTACTGACTGAATGAAAAGAGCTGGCATCTCACTCTCTTTGAATCTTCTTTATCATGCTAAGAGGAGCAGGAAAAAGCAAAAAATTTCAGAATTGCACCTTGCAATGTGGAGAAATTACTGTTTGTGCATTTACAATATTCATTGATTTTTGCCATTGAAAAACGTCCAGAAATGTTTGAAGCTACTGACTGAATGAAAGGAGCTGGCATCTCACTCTCTTTGAATCTTCTTTATCATGCTAAGAGGAGCAGGAAAAAGCAAAAAATTTCAGAATTGCACCTTGCAATGCGGAGAAATTACTGTTTGTGCATTTACAATATTCATTGATTTTTGCCATTGAAAAACATCATGTTATTCATATACCAGAAATGTTTGAAGCTACTGACTGAATGAAAAGAGCTGGCATCTCACTCTCTTTGAATCTTCTTTATCATGCTAAGAGGAGCAGGAAAAAGCAAAAAATTTCAGAATTGCACCTTGCAATGTGGAGAAATTACTGTTTGTGCATTTACAATATTCATTGATTTTTGCCATTGAAAAACGTCCAGAAATGTTTGAAGCTACTGACTGAATGAAAGGAGCTGGCATCTCACTCTCTTTGAATCTTCTTTATCATGCTAAGAGGAGCAGGAAAAAGCAAAAAATTTCAGAATTGCACCTTGCAATGCGGAGAAATTACTGTGTGTGCATTTACAATATTCATTGACTTTTGCCATTAAAAAACATCATGTTATTCATATACCAGAAATGTTTGAAGCTACTGACTGAATGAAAAGAGCTGGCATCTCACTCTCTTTGAATCTTCTTTATCATGCTAAGAGGAGCAGGAAAAAGCAAAAAATTTCAGAATTGCACCTTGCAATGTGGAGAAATTACTGTTTGTGCATTTACAATATTCATTGATTTTTGCCATTGAAAAACGTCCAGAAATGTTTGCAGCTACTGACTGAATGAAAGGAGCTGGCATCTCACTCTCTTTGAATCTTCTTTATCATGCTAAGAGGAGCAGGAAAAAGCAAAAAATTTCAGAATTGCACCTTGCAATGCGGAGAAATTACTGTTTGTGCATTTACAATATTCATTGATTTTTGCCATTGAAAAACATCATGTTATTCATATACCAGAAATGTTTGAAGCTACTGACTGAATGAAAAGAGCTGGCATCTCACTCTCTTTGAATCTTCTTTATCATGCTAAGAGGAGCAGGAAAAAGCAAAAAATTTCAGAATTGCACCTTGCAATGTGGAGAAATTACTGTTTGTGCATTTACAATATTCATTGATTTTTGCCATTGAAAAACGTCCAGAAATGTTTGAAGCTACTGACTGAATGAAAGGAGCTGGCATCTCACTCTCTTTGAATCTTCTTTATCATGCTAAGAGGAGCAGGAAAAAGCAAAAAATTTCAGAATTGCACCTTGCAATGTGGAGAAATTACTGTTTGTGCATTTACAATATTCATTGATTTTTGCCATTGAAAAACATCATGTTATTCATATACCAGAAATGTTTGAAGCTACTGACTGAATGAAAAGAGCTGGCATCTCACTCTCTTTGAATCTTCTTTATCATGCTAAGAGGAGCAGGAAAAAGCAAAAAATTTCAGAATTGCACCTTGCAATGTGGAGAAATTACTGTTTGTGCATTTACAATATTCATTGATTTTTGCCATTGAAAAACGTCCAGAAATGTTTGAAGCTACTGACTGAATGAAAGGAGCTGGCATCTCACTCTCTTTGAATCTTCTTTATCATGCTAAGAGGAGCAGGAAAAAGCAAAAAATTTCAGAATTGCACCTTGCAATGCGGAGAAATTACTGTGTGTGCATTTACAATATTCATTGACTTTTGCCATTAAAAAACATCATGTTATTCATATACCAGAAATGTTTGAAGCTACTGACTGAATGAAAAGAGCTGGCATCTCACTCTCTTTGAATCTTCTTTATCATGCTAAGAGGAGCAGGAAAAAGCAAAAAATTTCAGAATTGCACCTTGCAATGTGGAGAAATTACTGTTTGTGCATTTACAATATTCATTGATTTTTGCCATTGAAAAACGTCCAGAAATGTTTGAAGCTACTGACTGAATGAAAGGAGCTGGCATCTCACTCTCTTTGAATCTTCTTTATCATGCTAAGAGGAGCAGGAAAAAGCAAAAAATTTCAGAATTGCACCTTGCAATGCGGAGAAATTACTGTTTGTGCATTTACAATATTCATTGATTTTTGCCATTGAAAAACATCATGTTATTCATATACCAGAAATGTTTGAAGCTACTGACTGAATGAAAAGAGCTGGCATCTCACTCTCTTTGAATCTTCTTTATCATGCTAAGAGGAGCAGGAAAAAGCAAAAAATTTCAGAATTGCACCTTGCAATGTGGAGAAATTATTGTTTGTGCATTTACAATATTCATTGATTTTTGCCATTGAAAAACGTTCAGAAATGTTTGAAGCTACTGACTGAATGAAAGGAGCTGGCATCTCACTCTCTTTGAATCTTCTTTATCATGCTAAGAGGAGCAGGAAAAAGCAAAAAATTTCAGAATTGCACCTTGCAATGCGGAGAAATTACTGTTTGTGCATTTACAATCTTCATTGATTTTTGCCATTGAAAAACATCATGTTATTCATATACCAGAAATGTTTGAAGCTACTGACTGAATGAAAAGAGCTGGCATCTCACTCTCTTTGAATCTTCTTTATCATGCTAAGAGGAGCAGGAAAAAGCAAAAAATTTCAGAATTGCACCTTGCAATGTGGAGAAATTACTGTTTGTGCATTTACAATATTCATTGATTTTTGCCATTGAAAAACGTCCAGAAATGTTTGAAGCTACTGACTGAATGAAAGGAGCTGGCATCTCACTCTCTTTGAATCTTCTTTATCATGCTAAGAGGAGCAGGAAAAAACAAAAAATTTCAGAATTGCACCTTGCAATGCGGAAAAATTACTGTTTGTGCATTTACAATATTCATTGATTTTTGCCATTGAAAAACATCATGTTATTCATATACCAGAAATGTTTGAAGCTACTGACTGAACGAAAAGAGCTGGCATCTCATTCTCTTTGAATCTTCTTTATCATGCTAAGAGGAGCAGGAAAAAGCAAAAAATTTCAGAATTGCACCTTGCAATGTGGAGATATTACTGTTTGTGCATTTACAATATTCATTGATTTTTGCCATTGAAAAACGTCCAGAAATGTTTGAAGCTACTGACTGAATGACAGGAGCTGGCATCTCACTCTCTTTGAATCTTCTTTATCATGCTAAGAGGAGCAGGAAAAAGCAAAAAATTTCAGAATTGCACCTTGCAATGCGGAGAAATTACTGTTTGTGCATTTACAATATTCATTGATTTTTGCCATTGAAAAACATCATGTTATTCATATACCAGAAATGTTTGAAGCTACTGACTGAATGAAAAGAGCTGGCATCTCACTCTCTTTGAATCTTCTTTATCATGCTAAGAGGAGCAGGAAAAAGCAAAAAATTTCAGAATTGCACCTTGCAATGTGGAGAAATTACTGTTTGTGCATTTACAATATTCATTGATTTTTCCATTGAAAAACGTCCAGAAATGTTTGAAGCTACTGACTGAATGAAAGGAGCTGGCATCTCACTCTCTTTGAATCTTCTTTATCATGCTAAGAGGAGCAGGAAAAAGCAAAAAATTTCAGAATTGCACCTTGCAATGCGGAGAAATTACTGTTTGTGCATTTACAATATTCATTGATTTTTGCCATTGAAAAACATCATGTTATTCATATACCAGAAATGTTTGAAGCTACTGACTGAATGAAAAGAGCTGGCATCTCACTCTCTTTGAATCTTCTTTATCATGCTAAGAGGAGCAGGAAAAAGCAAAAAATTTCAGAATTGCACCTTGCAATGTGTACAAATTACTGTTTGTGCATTTACAATATTCATTGATTTTTGCCATTGAAAAACGTCCAGAAATGTTTGAAGCTACTGACTGAATGAAAGGAGCTGGCATCTCACTCTCTTTGAATCTTCTTTATCATGCTAAGAGGAGCAGGAAAAAGTAAAAAATTTCAGAATTGCACCTTGCAATGCGGAGAAATTACTGTTTGTGCATTTACAATATTCATTGATTTTTGCCATTGAAAAACATCATGTTATTCATATACCAGAATTGTTTGAAGCTACTGACTGAATGAAAAGAGCTGGCATCTCACTCTCTTTGAATCTTCTTTATCATGCTAAGAGGAGCAGGAAAAAGCAAAAAATTTCAGAATTGCACCTTGCAATGTGGAGAAATTACTGTTTGTGCATTTACAATATTCATTGATTTTTGCCATTGAAAAACGTCCAGAAATGTTTGAAGCTACTGACTGAATGAAAGGAGCTGGCATCTCACTCTCTTTGAATCTTCTTTATCATGCTAAGAGGAGCAGGAAAAAGCAAAAAATTTCAGAATTGCACCTTGCAATGCGGAAAAATTACTGTTTGTGCATTTACAATATTCATTGATTTTTGCCATTGAAAAACATCATGTTATTCATATACCAGAAATGTTTGAAGCTACTGACTGAACGAAAAGAGCTGGCATCTCATTCTCTTTGAATCTTCTTTATCATGCTAAGAGGAGCAGGAAAAAGCAAAAAATTTCAGAATTGCACCTTGCAATGTGGAGATATTACTGTTTGTGCATTTACAATATTCATTGATTTTTGCCATTGAAAAACGTCCAGAAATGTTTGAAGCTACTGACTGAATGACAGGAGCTGGCATCTCACTCTCTTTGAATCTTCTTTATCATGCTAAGAGGAGCAGGAAAAAGCAAAAAATTTCAGAATTGCACCTTGCAATGCGGAGAAATTACTGTTTGTGCATTTACAATATTCATTGATTTTTGCCATTGAAAAACATCATGTTATTCATATACCAGAAATGTTTGAAGCTACTGACTGAATGAAAAGAGCTGGCATCTCACTCTCTTTGAATCTTCTTTATCATGCTAAGAGGAGCAGGAAAAAGCAAAAAATTTCAGAATTGCACCTTGCAATGTGGAGAAATTACTGTTTGTGCATTTACAATATTCATTGATTTTTCCATTGAAAAACGTCCAGAAATGTTTGAAGCTACTGACTGAATGAAAGGAGCTGGCATCTCACTCTCTTTGAATCTTCTTTATCATGCTAAGAGGAGCAGGAAAAAGCAAAAAATTTCAGAATTGCACCTTGCAATGCGGAGAAATTACTGTTTGTGCATTTACAATATTCATTGATTTTTGCCATTGAAAAACATCATGTTATTCATATACCAGAAATGTTTGAAGCTACTGACTGAATGAAAAGAGCTGGCATCTCACTCTCTTTGAATCTTCTTTATCATGCTAAGAGGAGCAGGAAAAAGCAAAAAATTTCAGAATTGCACCTTGCAATGTGTACAAATTACTGTTTGTGCATTTACAATATTCATTGATTTTTGCCATTGAAAAACGTCCAGAAATGTTTGAAGCTACTGACTGAATGAAAGGAGCTGGCATCTCACTCTCTTTGAATCTTCTTTATCATGCTAAGAGGAGCAGGAAAAAGTAAAAAATTTCAGAATTGCACCTTGCAATGCGGAGAAATTACTGTTTGTGCATTTACAATATTCATTGATTTTTGCCATTGAAAAACATCATGTTATTCATATACCAGAATTGTTTGAAGCTACTGACTGAATGAAAAGAGCTGGCATCTCACTCTCTTTGAATCTTCTTTATCATGCTAAGAGGAGCATGAAAAAGAAAAAAATTTCAGAATTGCACCTTGCAATGTGGAGAAATTACTGTTTGTGCATTTACAATATTCATTGATTTTTGCCATTGAAAAATGTCCAGAAATGTTTGAAGCTACTGACTGAATGAAAGGAGCTGGCATCTCACTCTCTTTGAATCTTCTTTATCATGCTAAGAGGAGCAGGAAAAAGCAAAAAATTTCAGAATTGCACCTTGCAATGTGGAGAAATTACTGTTTGTGCATTTACAATATTCATTGATTTTTGCCATTGAAAAACGTCCAGAAATGTTTGAAGCTACTAACTGATGAAAGGAGC
Organism: Phyllobates terribilis; assembly: GCF_046119375.1. Lineage (NCBI taxonomy): Eukaryota > Metazoa > Chordata > Amphibia > Anura > Dendrobatidae > Phyllobates > Phyllobates terribilis. The sequence continues at coordinate 809,580 of NW_027363437.1, forward strand.
TGGCATCTCACTCTCTTTGAATCTTCTTTATCATGCTAAGAGGAGCAGGAAAAAGCAAAAAATTTCAGAATTGCACCTTGCAATGCGGAGAAATTACTGTTTGTGCATTTACAATATTCATTGATTTTTGCCATTGAAAAACATCATGTTATTCATATACCAGAAATGTTTGAAGCTACTGGCTGAATGAAAAGAGCTGGCATCTCACTCTCTTTGAATCTTCTTTATCATGCTAAGAGGAGCAGGAAAAAGCGAAAAATTTCAGAATTGCACATTGCAATGTGGAGAAATTACTGTTTGTGCATTTACAATATTCATTGATTTTTGCCATTGAAAAACGTCCAGAAATGTTTGAAGCTACTGACTGAATGAAAGGAGCTGGCATCTCACTCTCTTTGAATCTTCTTTATCATGCTAAGAGGAGCAGGAAAAAGCAAAAAATTTCAGAATTGCACCTTGCAATGCGGAGAAATTACTGTTTGTGCATTTACAATATTCATTGATTTTTGCCATTGAAAAACATCATGTTATTCATATACCAGAAATGTTTGAAGCTGCTGACTGAATGAAAAGAGCTGGCATCTCACTCTCTTTGAATCTTCTTTATCATGCTAAGAGGAGCAGGAAAAAGCAAAAAATTTCAGAATTGCAACTTGCAATGTGGAGAAATTACTGTTTGTGCATTAACAATATTCATTGATTTTTGCCATTGAAAAACGTCCAGAAATGTTTGAAGCTACTGACTGAATGAAAGGAGCTGGCATCTCACTCTCTTTGAATCTTCTTTATCATGCTAAGAGGAGCAGGAAAAAGCAAAAAATTTCAGAATTGCACCTTGCAATGCGGAGAAATTACTGTTTGTGCATTTACAATATTCATTGATTTTTGCCATTGAAAAACATCATGTTATTCATATACCAGAAATGTTTGAAGCTACTGACTGAATGAAAAGAGCTGGCATCTCACTCTCTTTGAATCTTCTTTATCATGCTAAGAGGAGCAGGAAAAAGCAAAAAATTTTAGAATTGCACCTTGCAATGTGGAGAAATTACTGTTTGTGCATTTACAATATTCATTGATTTTTGCCATTGAAAAACGTCCAGAAATGTTTGAAGCTACTGACTGAATGAAAGGAGCTGGCATCTCCCTCTCTTTGAATCTTCTTTATCATGCTAAGAGGAGCAGGAAAAAGCAAAAAATTTCAAAATTGCACCTTGCAATGCGGAGAAATTACTGTTTGTGCATTAACAATATTCATTGATTTTTGCCATTGAAAAACATCATGTTATTCATATACCAGAATTGTTTGAAGCTACTGACTGAATGAAAGAAGCTGGCATCTCACTCTCTTTGAATCTTCTTTATCATGCTAAGAGGAGCAGGAAAAAGCAAAAAATTTCAGAATTGCACCTTGCAATGTGGAGAAATTACTGTTTGTGCATTTACAATATTCATTGATTTTTGCCATTGAAAAACGTCCAGAAATGTTTGAAGCTACTGACTGAATGAAAGGAGCTGGCATCTCACTCTCTTTGAATCTTCTTTATCATGCTAAGTGGAGCAGGAAAAAGCAAAAAATTTCAGAATTGCACCTTGCAATGTGGAGAAAATACTGTTTGTGCATTTACAATATTCATTGATTTTTGCCATTGAAAAACATCATGTTATTCATATACCAGAAATGTTTGAAGCTACTGACTGCATGAAAAGAGCTGGCATCTCTCTCTCTTTGAATCTTCTTTATCATGCTAAGAGGAGCAGGAAAAAGCAAAAAATTTCAGAATTGCGCCTTGCAATGTGGAGAAATTACTGTTTGTGCATTTACAATATTCATTGATTTTTGCCATTGAAAAACGTCCAGAAATGTTTGAAGCTACTGACTGAATGAAAGGAACTGGCATCTCACTCTCTTTGAATCTTCTTTATCATGCTAAGAGGAGCAGGAAAAAGCAAAAAATTTCAGAATTGCACCTTGCAATGCGGAGAAATTACTGTTTGTGCATTTACAATATTCATTGATTTTTGCCATTGAAAAACATCATGTTATTCATATACCAGAAATGTTTGAAGCTACTGACTGAATGAAAAGAGCTGGCATCTCACTCTCTTTGAATCTTCTTTATCATGCTAAGAGGAGCAGGAAAAATCAAAAAATTTCAGAATTGCACCTTGCAATGCGGAGAAATTACTGTTTGTGCATTTACAATATTCATTGATTTTTGCCATTGAAAAACGTCCAGAAATGTTTGAAGCTACTGACTGAATGAAAGGAGCTGGCATCTCACTCTCTTTGAATCTTCTTTATCATGCTAAGAGTAGCAGGAAAAAGCAAAAAATTTCAGAATTGCACCTTGCAATGCGGAGAAATTACTGTTTGTGCATTTACAATATTCATTGATTTTTGCCATTGAAAAACATCATGTTATTCATTTACCAGAAATGTTTGAAGCTACTGACTGAATGAAAAGAGCTGGCATCTCAGTCTCTTTGAATCTTCTTTATCATGCTAAGAGGAGCAGGAAAAAGCAAAAAATTTCAGAATTGCACCTTGCAATGTGGAGAAATTACTGTTTGTGCATTTACAATATTCATTGATTTTTGCCATTGAAAAACATCATGTTATTCATATACCAGAAATGTTTGAAGCTACTGACTGAATGAAAAGAGCTGGCATCTCACTCTCTTTGAATCTTCTTTATCATGCTAAGAGGAGCAGGAAAAAGCAAAAAATTTCAGAATTGCACCTTGCAATGTGGAGAAATTACTGTTTGTGCATTTACAATATTCATTGATTTTTGCCATTGAAAAACGTCCAGAAATGTTTGAAGCTACTGACTGAATGAAAGGAGCTGGCATCTCACTCTCTTTGAATCTTCTTTATCATGCTAAGAGGAGCAGGAAAAAGCAAAAAATTTCAGAATTGCACCTTGCAATGCGGAGAAATTACTGTTTGTGCATTTACAATATTCATTGATTTTTGCCATTGAAAAACATCATGTTATTCATATACCAGAAATGTTTGAAGCTGCTGACTGAATGAAAAGAGCTGGCATCTCACTCTCTTTGAATCTTCTTTATCATGCTAAGAGGAGCAGGAAAAAGCAAAAAATTTCAGAATTGCACCTTGCAATGTGGAGAAATTACTGTTTGTGCATTTACAATATTCATTGAATTTTGCCATTGAAAAACGTCCAGAAATGTTTGAAGCTACTGACTGAATGAAAGGAGCTGGCATCTCACTCTCTTTGAATCTTCTTTATCATGCTAAGAGGAGCAGGAAAAAGCAAAAAATTTCAGAATTGCACCTTGCAATGCGGAGAAATTACTGTTTGTGCATTTACAATATTCATTGATTTTTGCCATTGAAAAACATCATGTTATTCATATACCAGAAATGTTTGAAGCTACTGGCTGAATGAAAAGAGCTGGCATCTCACTCTCTTTGAATCTTCTTTATCATGCTAAGAGGAGCAGGAAAAAGCAAAAAATTTCAGAATTGCACATTGCAATGTGGAGAAATTACTGTTTGTGCATTTACAATATTCATTGATTTTTGCCATTGAAAAACGTCCAGAAATGTTTGAAGCTACTAACTGATGAAAGGAGCTGGCATCTCACTCTCTTTGAATCTTCTTTATCATGCTAAGAGGAGCAGGAAAAAGCAAAAAATTTCAGAATTGCACCTTGCAATGCGGAGAAATTACTGTTTGTGCATTTACAATATTGATTGATTTTTGCCATTGAAAAACATCATGTTATTCATATACCAGAAATGTTTGAAGCTACTGACTGAATGAAAAGAGCTGGCATCTCACTCTCTTTGAATCTTCTTTATCATGCTAAGAGGAGCAGGAAAAAGCAAAAAATTTCAGAATTGCACCTTGCAATGTGGAGAAATTACTGTTTGTGCATTTACAATATTCATTGATTTTTGCCATTGAAAAACGTCCAGAAATGTTTGAAGCTACTGACTGAATGAAAGGAGCTGGCATCTCACTCTCTTTGAATCTTCTTTATCATGCTAAGAGGAGCAGGAAAAAGGAAAAAATTTCAGAATTGCACCTTGCAATGCGGAGAAATTACTGTTTGTGCATTTACAATATTCATTGATTTTTGCCATTGAAAAACATCATGTTATTCATATACCAGAAATGTTTGAAGCTACTGACTGAATGAAAAGAGCTGGCATCTCACTCTCTTTGAATCTTCTTTATCATGCTAAGAGGAGCAGGAAAAAGCAAAAAATTTCAGAATTGCACCTTGCAATGTGGAGAAATTACTGTTTGTGCATTTACAATATTCATTGATTTTTGCCATTGAAAAACGTCCAGAAATGTTTGAAGCTACTGACTGAATGAAAGGAGCTGGCATCTCACTCTCTTTGAATCTTCTTTATCATGCTAAGAGGAGCAGGAAAAAGCAAAAATTTCAGAATTGCACCTTGCAATGCGGAGAAATTACTGTTTGTGCATTTACAATATTCATTGATTTTTGCCATTGAAAAACATCATGTTATTCATATACCAGAAATGTTTGAAGCTACTGACTGAATGAAAAGAGCTGGCATCTCACTCTCTTTGAATCTTCTTTATCATGCTAAGAGGAGCAGGAAAAAGCAAAAAATTTCAGAATTGCACCTTGCAATGTGGAGAAATTACTGTTTGTGCATTTACAATATTCATTGATTTTTGCCATTGAAAAACGTCCAGAAATGTTTGAAGCTACTGACTGAATGAAAGGAGCTAGCATCTCACTCTCTTTGAATCTTCTTTATCATGCTAAGAGGAGCAGGAAAAAGCAAAAAATTTCAGAATTGCACCTTGCAATGCGGAGAAATTACTTTTTGTGCATTTACAATATTCATTGATTTTTGCCATTGAAAAACATCATGTTATTCATATACCAGAAATGTTTGAAGCTACTGACTGAATGAAAAAAGCTGGCATCTCACTCTCTTTGAATCTTCTTTATCATGCTAAGAGGAGCAGGAAAAAGCAAAAAATTTCAGAATTGCACCTTGCAATGTGGAGAAATTACTGTTTGTGCATTTACAATATTCATTGATTTTTGCCATTGAAAAACGTCCAGAAATGTTTGAAGCTACTGACTGAATGAAAGGAGCTGGCATCTCACTCTCTTTGAATCTTCTTTATCATGCTAAGAGGAGCAGGAAAAAGCAAAAAATTTCAGAATTGCACCTTGCAATGCGGAGAAATTACTGTTTGTGCATTTACAATATTCATTGATTTTTGCCATTGAAAAACATCATGTTATTCATATACCAGAAATGTTTGAAGCTACTGACTGAATGAAAAGAGCTGGCATCTCACTCTCTTTGAATCTTCTTTATCATGCTAAGAGGAGCAGGAAAAATCAAAAAATTTCAGAATTGCACCTTGCAATGCGGAGAAATTACTGTTTGTGCATTTACAATATTCATTGATTTTTGCCATTGAAAAACGTCCAGAAATGTTTGAAGCTACTGACTGAATGAAAGGAGCTGGCATCTCACTCTCTTTGAATCTTCTTTATCATGCTAAGAGGAGCAGGAAAAAGCAAAAAATTTCAGAATTGCACCTTGCAATGCGGAGAAATTACTGTTTGTGCATTTACAATATTCATTGATTTTTGCCATTGAAAAACATCATGTTATTCATATACCAGAAATGTTTGAAGCTACTGACTGAATGAAAAGAGCTGGCATCTCACTCTCTTTGAATCTTCTTTATCATGCTAAGAGGAGCAGGAAAAAGCAAAAAATTTCAGAATTGCACCTTGCAATGTGGAGAAATTACTGTTTGTGCATTTACAATATTCATTGATTTTTGCCATTGAAAAACATCATGTTATTCATATACCAGAAATGTTTGAAGCTACTGACTGAATGAAAAGAGCTGGCATCTCACTCTCTTTGAATCTTCTTTATCATGCTAAGAGGAGCAGGAAAAGCAAAAAATTTCAGAATTGCACGTTGCAATGTGGAGAAATTACTGTTTGTGCATTTACAATATTCATTGATTTTTGCCATTGAAAAACGTCCAGAAATGTTTGAAGCTACTGACTGAATGAAAGGAGCTGGCATCTCACTCTCTTTGAATCTTCTTTATCATGCTAAGAGGAGCAGGAAAAAGCAAAAAATTTCAGAATTGCACCTTGCAATGCGGAGAAATTACTGTTTGTGCATTTACAATATTCATTGATTTTTGCCATTGAAAAACATCATGTTATTCATATACCAGAAATGTTTGAAGCTGCTGACTGAATGAAAAGAGCTGGCATCTCACTCTCTTTGAATCTTCTTTATCATGCTAAGAGGAGCAGGAAAAAGCAAAAAATTTCAGAATTGCAACTTGCAATGTGGAGAAATTACTGTTTGTGCATTTACAATATTCATTGAATTTTGCCATTGAAAAACGTCCAGAAATGTTTGAAGCTACTGACTGAATGAAAGGAGCTGGCATCTCACTCTCTTTGAATCTTCTTTATCATGCTAAGAGGAGCAGGAAAAAGCAAAAAATTTCAGAATTGCACCTTGCAATGCGGAGAAATTACTGTTTGTGCATTTACAATATTCATTGATTTTTGCCATTGAAAAACATCATGTTATTCATATACCAGAAATGTTTGAAGCTACTGACTGAATGAAAAGAGCTGGCATCTCACTCTCTTTGAATCTTCTTTATCATGCTAAGAGGAGCAGGAAAAAGCAAAAAATTTTAGAATTGCACCTTGCAATGTGGAGAAATTACTGTTTGTGCATTTACAATATTCATTGATTTTTGCCATTGAAAAACGTCCAGAAATGTTTGAAGCTACTGACTGAATGAAAGGAGCTGGCATCTCACTCTCTTTGAATCTTCTTTATCATGCTAAGAGGAGCAGGAAAAAGCAAAAAATTTCAGAATTGCACCTTGCAATGCGGAGAAATTACTGTTTGTGCATTTACAATATTCATTGATTTTTGCCATTGAAAAACATCATGTTATTCATATACCAGAAATGTTTGAAGCTACTGGCTGAATGAAAAGAGCTGGCATCTCACTCTCTTTGAATCTTCTTTATCATGCTAAGAGGAGCAGGAAAAAGCAAAAAATTTCAGAATTGCACATTGCAATGTGGAGAAATTACTGTTTGTGCATTTACAATATTCATTGATTTTTGCCATTGAAAAACGTCCAGAAATGTTTGAAGCTACTAACTGATGAAAGGAGCTGGCATCTCACTCTCTTTGAATCTTCTTTATCATGCTAAGAGGAGCAGGAAAAAGCAAAAAATTTCAGAATTGCACCTTGCAATGCGGAGAAATTACTGTTTGTGCATTTACAATATTAATTGATTTTTGCCATTGAAAAACATCATGTTATTCATATACCAGAAATGTTTGAAGCTACTGACTGAATGAAAAGAGCTGGCATCTCACTCTCTTTGAATCTTCTTTATCATGCTAAGAGGAGCAGGAAAAAGCAAAAAATTTCAGAATTGCACCTTGCAATGTGGAGAAATTACTGTTTGTGCATTTACAATATTCATTGATTTTTGCCATTGAAAAACGTCCAGAAATGTTTGAAGCTACTGACTGAATGAAAGGAGCTGGCATCTCACTCTCTTTGAATCTTCTTTATCATGCTAAGAGGAGCAGGAAAAAGCAAAAAATTTCAGAATTGCACCTTGCAATGCGGAGAAATTACTGTTTGTGCATTTACAATATTCATTGATTTTTGCCATTGAAAAACATCATGTTATTCATATACCAGAAATGTTTGAAGCTACTGGCTGAATGAAAAGAGCTGGCATCTCACTCTCTTTGAATCTTCTTTATCATGCTAAGAGGAGCAGGAAAAAGCAAAAAATTTCAGAATTGCACATTGCAATGTGGAGAAATTACTGTTTGTGCATTTACAATATTCATTGATTTTTGCCATTGAAAAACGTCCAGAAATGTTTGAAGCTACTAACTGATGAAAGGAGCTGGCATCTCACTCTCTTTGAATCTTCTTTATCATGCTAAGAGGAGCAGGAAAAAGCAAAAAATTTCAGAATTGCACCTTGCAATGCGGAGAAATTACTGTTTGTGCATTTACAATATTAATTGATTTTTGCCATTGAAAAACATCATGTTATTCATATACCAGAAATGTTTGAAGCTACTGACTGAATGAAAAGAGCTGGCATCTCACTCTCTTTGAATCTTCTTTATCATGCTAAGAGGAGCAGGAAAAAGCAAAAAATTTCAGAATTGCACCTTGCAATGTGGAGAAATTACTGTTTGTGCATTTACAATATTCATTGATTTTTGCCATTGAAAAACCTCCAGAAATGTTTGAAGCTACTGACTGAATGAAAGGAGCTGGCATCTCACTCTCTTTGAATCTTCTTTATCATGCTAAGAGGAGCAGGAAAAAGCAAAAAATTTCAGAATTGCACCTTGCAATGCGGAGAAATTACTGTTTGTGCATTTACAATATTCATTGATTTTTGCCATTGAAAAACATCATGTTATTCATATACCAGAAATGTTTGAAGCTACTGACTGAATGAAAAGAGCTGGCATCTCACTCTCTTTGAATCTTCTTTATCATGCTAAGAGGAGCAGGAAAAAGCAAAAAATTTCAGAATTGCACCTTGCAATGTGGAGAAATTACTGTTTGTGCATTTACAATATTCATTGATTTTTGCCATTGAAAAACGTCCAGAAATGTTTGAAGCTACTGACTGAATGAAAGGAGCTGGCATCTCACTCTCTTTGAATCTTCTTTATCATGCTAAGAGGAGCAGGAAAAAGCAAAAATTTCAGAATTGCACCTTGCAATGCGGAGAAATTACTGTTTGTGCATTTACAATATTCATTGATTTTTGCCATTGAAAAACATCATGTTATTCATATACCAGAAATGTTTGAAGCTACTGACTGAATGAAAAGAGCTGGCATCTCACTCTCTTTGAATCTTCTTTATCATGCTAAGAGGAGCAGGAAAAAGCAAAAAATTTCAGAATTGCACCTTGCAATGTGGAGAAATTACTGTTTGTGCATTTACAATATTCATTGATTTTTGCCATTGAAAAACGTCCAGAAATGTTTGAAGCTACTGACTGAATGAAAGGAGCTAGCATCTCACTCTCTTTGAATCTTCTTTATCATGCTAAGAGGAGCAGGAAAAAGCAAAAAATTTCAGAATTGCACCTTGCAATGCGGAGAAATTACTGTTTGTGCATTTACAATATTCATTGATTTTTGCCATTGAAAAACATCATGTTATTCATATACCAGAAATGTTTGAAGCTACTGACTGAATGAAAAGAGCTGGCATCTCACTCTCTTTGAATCTTCTTTATCATGCTAAGAGGAGCAGGAAAAAGCAAAAAATTTCAGAATTGCACCTTGCAATGTGGAGAAATTACTGTTTGTGCATTTACAATATTCATTGATTTTTGCCATTGAAAAACGTCCAGAAATGTTTGAAGCTACTGACTGAATGAAAGGAGCTGGCATCTCACTCTCTTTGAATCTTCTTTATCATGCTAAGAGGAGCAGGAAAAAGCAAAAAATTTCAGAATTGCACCTTGCAATGCGGAGAAATTACTGTTTGTGCATTTACAATATTCATTGATTTTTGCCATTGAAAAACATCATGTTATTCATATACCAGAAATGTTTGAAGCTACTGACTGAATGAAAAGAGCTGGCATCTCACTCTCTTTGAATCTTCTTTATTATGCTAAGAGGAGCAGGAAAAAGCAAAAAATTTCAGAATTGCACATTGCAATGTGGAGAAATTACTGTTTGTGCATTTACAATATTCATTGATTTTTGCCATTGAAAAACGTCCAGAAATGTTTGAAGCTACTAACTGATGAAAGGAGCTGGCATCTCACTCTCTTTGAATCTTCTTTATCATGCTAAGAGGAGCAGGAAAAAGCAAAAAATTTCAGAATTGCACCTTGCAATGCGGAGAAATTACTGTTTGTGCATTTACAATATTCATTGATTTTTGCCATTGAAAAACATCATGTTATTCATATACCAGAAATGTTTGAAGCTACTGACTGAATGAAAAGAGCTGGCATCTCACTCTCTTTGAATCTTCTTTATCATGCTAAGAGGAGCAGGAAAAAGCAAAAAATTTCAGAATTGCACCTTGCAATGTGGAGAAATTACTGTTTGTGCATTTACAATATTCATTGATTTTTGCCATTGAAAAACCTCCAGAAATGTTTGAAGCTACTGACTGAATGAAAGGAGCTGGCATCTCACTCTCTTTGAATCTTCTTTATCATGCTAAGAGGAGCAGGAAAAAGCAAAAAATTTCAGAATTGCACCTTGCAATGCGGAGAAATTACTGTTTGTGCATTTACAATATTCATTGATTTTTGCCATTGAAAAACATCATGTTATTCATATACCAGAAATGTTTGAAGCTACTGACTGAATGAAAAGAGCTGGCATCTCACTCTCTTTGAATCTTCTTTATCATGCTAAGAGGAGCAGGAAAAAGCAAAAAATTTCAGAATTGCACCTTGCAATGTGGAGAAATTACTGTTTGTGCATTTACAATATTCATTGATTTTTGCCATTGAAAAACGTCCAGAAATGTTTGAAGCTACTGACTGAATGAAAGGAGCTGGCATCTCACTCTCTTTGAATCTTCTTTATCATGCTAAGAGGAGCAGGAAAAAGCAAAAATTTCAGAATTGCACCTTGCAATGCGGAGAAATTACTGTTTGTGCATTTACAATATTCATTGATTTTTGCCATTGAAAAACATCATGTTATTCATATACCAGAAATGTTTGAAGCTACTGACTGAATGAAAAGAGCTGGCATCTCACTCTCTTTGAATCTTCTTTATCATGCTAAGAGGAGCAGGAAAAAGCAAAAAATTTCAGAATTGCACCTTGCAATGTGGAGAAATTACTGTTTGTGCATTTACAATATTCATTGATTTTTGCCATTGAAAAACGTCCAGAAATGTTTGAAGCTACTGACTGAATGAAAGGAGCTAGCATCTCACTCTCTTTGAATCTTCTTTATCATGCTAAGAGGAGCAGGAAAAAGCAAAAAATTTCAGAATTGCACCTTGCAATGCGGAGAAATTACTGTTTGTGCATTTACAATATTCATTGATTTTTGCCATTGAAAAACATCATGTTATTCATATACCAGAAATGTTTGAAGCTACTGACTGAATGAAAAGAGCTGGCATCTCACTCTCTTTGAATCTTCTTTATCATGCTAAGAGGAGCAGGAAAAATCAAAAAATTTCAGAATTGCACCTTGCAATGCGGAGAAATTACTGTTTGTGCATTTACAATATTCATTGATTTTTGCCATTGAAAAACGTCCAGAAATGTTTGAAGCTACTGACTGAATGAAAGGAGCTGGCATCTCACTCTCTTTGAATCTTCTTTATCATGCTAAGAGGAGCAGGAAAAAGCAAAAAATTTCAGAATTGCACCTTGCAATGCGGAGAAATTACTGTTTGTGCATTTACAATATTCATTGATTTTTGCCATTGAAAAACATCATGTTATTCATATACCAGAAATGTTTGAAGCTACTGACTGAATGAAAAGAGCTGGCATCTCACTCTCTTTGAATCTTCTTTATCATGCTAAGAGGAGCAGGAAAAAGCAAAAAATTTCAGAATTGCACCTTGCAATGTGGAGAAATTACTGTTTGTGCATTTACAATATTCATTGATTTTTGCCATTGAAAAACGTCCAGAAATGTTTGAAGCTACTGACTGAATGAAAGGAGCTGGCATCTCACTCTCTTTGAATCTTCTTTATCATGCTAAGAGGAGCAGGAAAAAGCAAAAAATTTCAGAATTGCACCTTGCAATGCGGAGAAATTACTGTTTGTGCATTTACAATATTCATTGATTTTTGCCATTGAAAAACATCACGTTATTCATATACCAGAAATGTTTGAAGCTGCTGACTGAATGAAAAGAGCTGGCATCTCACTCTCTTTGAATCTTCTTTATCATGCTAAGAGGAGCAGGAAAAAGCAAAAAATTTCAGAATTGCAACTTGCAATGTGGAGAAATTACTGTTTGTGCATTTACAATATTCATTGATTTTTGCCATTGAAAAACGTCCAGAAATGTTTGAAGCTACTGACTGAATGAAAGGAGCTGGCATCTCACTCTCTTTGAATCTTCTTTATCATGCTAAGAGGAGCAGGAAAAAGCAAAAAATTTCAGAATTGCACCTTGCAATGCGGAGAAATTACTGTTTGTGCATTTACAATATTCATTGATTTTTGCCATTGAAAAACATCATGTTATTCATATACCAGAAATGTTTGAAGCTACTGACTGAATGAAAAGAGCTGGCATCTCACTCTCTTTGAATCTTCTTTATCATGCTAAGAGGAGCAGGAAAAAGCAAAAAATTTTAGAATTGCACCTTGCAATGTGGAGAAATTACTGTTTGTGCATTTACAATATTCATTGATTTTTGCCATTGAAAAACGTCCAGAAATGTTTGAAGCTACTGACTGAATGAAAGGAGCTGGCATCTCACTCTCTTTGAATCTTCTTTATCATGCTAAGAGGAGCAGGAAAAAGCAAAAAATTTCAAAATTGCACCTTGCAATGCGGAGAAATTACTGTTTGTGCATTAACAATATTCATTGATTTTTGCCATTGAAAAACATCATGTTATTCATATACCAGAATTGTTTGAAGCTACTGACTGAATGAAAAAAGCTGGCATCTCACTCTCTTTGAATCTTCTTTATCATGCTAAGAGGAGCAGGAAAAAGCAAAAAATTTCAGAATTGCACCTTGCAATGTGGAGAAATTACTGTTTGTGCATTTACAATATTCATTGATTTTTGCCATTGAAAAACGTCCAGAAATGTTTGAAGCTACTGACTGAATGAAAGGAGCTGGCATCTCACTCTCTTTGAATCTTCTTTATCATGCTAAGAGGAGCAGGAAAAAGCAAAAAATTTCAGAATTGCACCTTGCAATGCGGAGAAAATACTGTTTGTGCATTTACAATATTCATTGATTTTTGCCATTGAAAAACATCATGTTATTCATATACCAGAAATGTTTGAAGCTACTGACTGAATGAAAAGAGCTGGCATCTCTCTCTCTTTGAATCTTCTTTATCATGCTAAGAGGAGCAGGAAAAAGCAAAAAATTTCAGAATTGCGCCTTGCAATGTGGAGAAATTACTGTTTGTGCATTTACAATATTCATTGATTTTTGCCATTGAAAAACGTCCAGAAATGTTTGAAGCTACTGACTGAATGAAAGGAGCTGGCATCTCACTCTCTTTGAATCTTCTTTATCATGCTAAGAGGAGCAGGAAAAAGCAAAAAATTTCAGAATTGCACCTTGCAATGCGGAGAAATTACTGTTTGTGCATTTACAATATTCATTGATTTTTGCCATTGAAAAACATCATGTTATTCATATACCAGAAATGTTTGAAGCTACTGACTGAATGAAAAGAGCTGGCATCTCACTCTCTTTGAATCTTCTTTATCATGCTAAGAGGAGCAGGAAAAATCAAAAAATTTCAGAATTGCACCTTGCAATGCGGAGAAATTACTGTTTGTGCATTTACAATATTCATTGATTTTTGCCATTGAAAAACGTCCAGAAATGTTTGAAGCTACTGACTGAATGAAAGGAGCTGGCATCTCACTCTCTTTGAATCTTCTTTATCATGCTAAGAGGAGCAGGAAAAAGCAAAAAATTTCAGAATTGCACCTTGCAATGCGGAGAAATTACTGTTTGTGCATTTACAATATTCATTGATTTTTGCCATTGAAAAACATCATGTTATTCATATACCAGAAATGTTTGAAGCTACTGACTGAATGAAAAGAGCTGGCATCTCACTCTCTTTGAATCTTCTTTATCATGCTAAGAGGAGCAGGAAAAAGCAAAAAATTTCAGAATTGCACCTTGCAATGTGGAGAAATTACTGTTTGTGCATTTACAATATTCATTGATTTTTGCCATTGAAAAACATCATGTTATTCATATACCAGAAATTTTTGAAGCTACTGACTGAATGAAAAGAGCTGGCATCTCACTCTCTTTGATTCTTCTTTATCATGCTAAGAGGAGCAGGAAAAAGCAAAAAATTTCAGAATTGCACGTTGCAATGTGGAGAAATTACTGTTTGTGCATTTACAATATTCATTGATTTTTGCCATTGAAAAACGTCCAGAAATGTTTGAAGCTACTGACTGAATGAAAGGAGCTGGCATCTCACTCTCTTTGAATCTTCTTTATCATGCTAAGAGGAGCAGGAAAAAGCAAAAAATTTCAAAATTGCACCTTGCAATGCGGAGAAATTACTGTTTGTGCATTAACAATATTCATTGATTTTTGCCATTGAAAAACATCATGTTATTCATATACCAGAATTGTTTGAAGCTACTGACTGAATGAAAAAAGCTGGCATCTCACTCTCTTTGAATCTTCTTTATCATGCTAAGAGGAGCAGGAAAAAGCAAAAAATTTCAGAATTGCACCTTGCAATGTGGAGAAATTACTGTTTGTGCATTTACAATATTCATTGATTTTTGCCATTGAAAAACGTCCAGAAATGTTTGAAGCTACTGACTGAATGAAAGGAGCTGGCATCTCACTCTCTTTGAATCTTCTTTATCATGCTAAGAGGAGCAGGAAAAAGCAAAAAATTTCAGAATTGCACCTTGCAATGCGGAGAAAATACTGTTTGTGCATTTACAATATTCATTGATTTTTGCCATTGAAAAACATCATGTTATTCATATACCAGAAATGTTTGAAGCTACTGACTGAATGAAAAGAGCTGGCATCTCTCTCTCTTTGAATCTTCTTTATCATGCTAAGAGGAGCAGGAAAAAGCAAAAAATTTCAGAATTGCGCCTTGCAATGTGGAGAAATTACTGTTTGTGCATTTACAATATTCATTGATTTTTGCCATTGAAAAACGTCCAGAAATGTTTGAAGCTACTGACTGAATGAAAGGAGCTGGCATCTCACTCTCTTTGAATCTTCTTTATCATGCTAAGAGGAGCAGGAAAAAGCAAAAAATTTCAGAATTGCACCTTGCAATGCGGAGAAATTACTGTTTGTGCATTTACAATATTCATTGATTTTTGCCATTGAAAAACATCATGTTATTCATATACCAGAAATGTTTGAAGCTACTGACTGAATGAAAAGAGCTGGCATCTCACTCTCTTTGAATCTTCTTTATCATGCTAAGAGGAGCAGGAAAAATCAAAAAATTTCAGAATTGCACCTTGCAATGCGGAGAAATTACTGTTTGTGCATTTACAATATTCATTGATTTTTGCCATTGAAAAACGTCCAGAAATGTTTGAAGCTACTGACTGAATGAAAGGAGCTGGCATCTCACTCTCTTTGAATCTTCTTTATCATGCTAAGAGGAGCAGGAAAAAGCAAAAAATTTCAGAATTGCACCTTGCAATGCGGAGAAATTACTGTTTGTGCATTTACAATATTAATTGATTTTTGCCATTGAAAAACATCATGTTATTCATATACCAGAAATGTTTGAAGCTACTGACTGAATGAAAAGAGCTGGCATCTCACTCTCTTTGAATCTTCTTTATCATGCTAAGAGGAGCAGGAAAAAGCAAAAAATTTCAGAATTGCACCTTGCAATGTGGAGAAATTACTGTTTGTGCATTTACAATATTCATTGATTTTTGCCATTGAAAAACCTCCAGAAATGTTTGAAGCTACTGACTGAATGAAAGGAGCTGGCATCTCACTCTCTTTGAATCTTCTTTATCATGCTAAGAGGAGCAGGAAAAAGCAAAAAATTTCAGAATTGCACCTTGCAATGCGGAGAAATTACTGTTTGTGCATTTACAATATTCATTGATTTTTGCCATTGAAAAACATCATGTTATTCATATACCAGAAATGTTTGAAGCTACTGACTGAATGAAAAGAGCTGGCATCTCACTCTCTTTGAATCTTCTTTATCATGCTAAGAGGAGCAGGAAAAAGCAAAAAATTTCAGAATTGCACCTTGCAATGTGGAGAAATTACTGTTTGTGCATTTACAATATTCATTGATTTTTGCCATTGAAAAACGTCCAGAAATGTTTGAAGCTACTGACTGAATGAAAGGAGCTGGCATCTCACTCTCTTTGAATCTTCTTTATCATGCTAAGAGGAGCAGGAAAAAGCAAAAATTTCAGAATTGCACCTTGCAATGCGGAGAAATTACTGTTTGTGCATTTACAATATTCATTGATTTTTGCCATTGAAAAACATCATGTTATTCATATACCAGAAATGTTTGAAGCTACTGACTGAATGAAAAGAGCTGGCATCTCACTCTCTTTGAATCTTCTTTATCATGCTAAGAGGAGCAGGAAAAAGCAAAAAATTTCAGAATTGCACCTTGCAATGTGGAGAAATTACTGTTTGTGCATTTACAATATTCATTGATTTTTGCCATTGAAAAACGTCCAGAAATGTTTGAAGCTACTGACTGAATGAAAGGAGCTAGCATCTCACTCTCTTTGAATCTTCTTTATCATGCTAAGAGGAGCAGGAAAAAGCAAAAAATTTCAGAATTGCACCTTGCAATGCGGAGAAATTACTGTTTGTGCATTTACAATATTCATTGATTTTTGCCATTGAAAAACATCATGTTATTCATATACCAGAAATGTTTGAAGCTACTGACTGAATGAAAAGAGCTGGCATCTCACTCTCTTTGAATCTTCTTTATCATGCTAAGAGGAGCAGGAAAAAGCAAAAAATTTCAGAATTGCACCTTGCAATGTGGAGAAATTACTGTTTGTGCATTTACAATATTCATTGATTTTTGCCATTGAAAAACGTCCAGAAATGTTTGAAGCTACTGACTGAATGAAAGGAGCTGGCATCTCACTCTCTTTGAATCTTCTTTATCATGCTAAGAGGAGCAGGAAAAAGCAAAAAATTTCAGAATTGCACCTTGCAATGCGGAGAAATTACTGTTTGTGCATTTACAATATTCATTGATTTTTGCCATTGAAAAACATCATGTTATTCATATACCAGAAATGTTTGAAGCTACTGACTGAATGAAAAGAGCTGGCATCTCACTCTCTTTGAATCTTCTTTATTATGCTAAGAGGAGCAGGAAAAAGCAAAAAATTTCAGAATTGCACATTGCAATGTGGAGAAATTACTGTTTGTGCATTTACAATATTCATTGATTTTTGCCATTGAAAAACGTCCAGAAATGTTTGAAGCTACTAACTGATGAAAGGAGCTGGCATCTCACTCTCTTTGAATCTTCTTTATCATGCTAAGAGGAGCAGGAAAAAGCAAAAAATTTCAGAATTGCACCTTGCAATGCGGAGAAATTACTGTTTGTGCATTTACAATATTCATTGATTTTTGCCATTGAAAAACATCATGTTATTCATATACCAGAAATGTTTGAAGCTACTGACTGAATGAAAAGAGCTGGCATCTCACTCTCTTTGAATCTTCTTTATCATGCTAAGAGGAGCAGGAAAAAGCAAAAAATTTCAGAATTGCACCTTGCAATGTGGAGAAATTACTGTTTGTGCATTTACAATATTCATTGATTTTTGCCATTGAAAAACCTCCAGAAATGTTTGAAGCTACTGACTGAATGAAAGGAGCTGGCATCTCACTCTCTTTGAATCTTCTTTATCATGCTAAGAGGAGCAGGAAAAAGCAAAAAATTTCAGAATTGCACCTTGCAATGCGGAGAAATTACTGTTTGTGCATTTACAATATTCATTGATTTTTGCCATTGAAAAACATCATGTTATTCATATACCAGAAATGTTTGAAGCTACTGACTGAATGAAAAGAGCTGGCATCTCACTCTCTTTGAATCTTCTTTATCATGCTAAGAGGAGCAGGAAAAAGCAAAAAATTTCAGAATTGCACCTTGCAATGTGGAGAAATTACTGTTTGTGCATTTACAATATTCATTGATTTTTGCCATTGAAAAACGTCCAGAAATGTTTGAAGCTACTGACTGAATGAAAGGAGCTGGCATCTCACTCTCTTTGAATCTTCTTTATCATGCTAAGAGGAGCAGGAAAAAGCAAAAATTTCAGAATTGCACCTTGCAATGCGGAGAAATTACTGTTTGTGCATTTACAATATTCATTGATTTTTGCCATTGAAAAACATCATGTTATTCATATACCAGAAATGTTTGAAGCTACTGACTGAATGAAAAGAGCTGGCATCTCACTCTCTTTGAATCTTCTTTATCATGCTAAGAGGAGCAGGAAAAAGCAAAAAATTTCAGAATTGCACCTTGCAATGTGGAGAAATTACTGTTTGTGCATTTACAATATTCATTGATTTTTGCCATTGAAAAACGTCCAGAAATGTTTGAAGCTACTGACTGAATGAAAGGAGCTAGCATCTCACTCTCTTTGAATCTTCTTTATCATGCTAAGAGGAGCAGGAAAAAGCAAAAAATTTCAGAATTGCACCTTGCAATGCGGAGAAATTACTGTTTGTGCATTTACAATATTCATTGATTTTTGCCATTGAAAAACATCATGTTATTCATATACCAGAAATGTTTGAAGCTACTGACTGAATGAAAAGAGCTGGCATCTCACTCTCTTTGAATCTTCTTTATCATGCTAAGAGGAGCAGGAAAAATCAAAAAATTTCAGAATTGCACCTTGCAATGCGGAGAAATTACTGTTTGTGCATTTACAATATTCATTGATTTTTGCCATTGAAAAACGTCCAGAAATGTTTGAAGCTACTGACTGAATGAAAGGAGCTGGCATCTCACTCTCTTTGAATCTTCTTTATCATGCTAAGAGGAGCAGGAAAAAGCAAAAAATTTCAGAATTGCACCTTGCAATGCGGAGAAATTACTGTTTGTGCATTTACAATATTCATTGATTTTTGCCATTGAAAAACATCATGTTATTCATATACCAGAAATGTTTGAAGCTACTGACTGAATGAAAAGAGCTGGCATCTCACTCTCTTTGAATCTTCTTTATCATGCTAAGAGGAGCAGGAAAAAGCAAAAAATTTCAGAATTGCACCTTGCAATGTGGAGAAATTACTGTTTGTGCATTTACAATATTCATTGATTTTTGCCATTGAAAAACATCATGTTATTCATATACCAGAAATTTTTGAAGCTACTGACTGAATGAAAAGAGCTGGCATCTCACTCTCTTTGATTCTTCTTTATCATGCTAAGAGGAGCAGGAAAAAGCAAAAAATTTCAGAATTGCACGTTGCAATGTGGAGAAATTACTGTTTGTGCATTTACAATATTCATTGATTTTTGCCATTGAAAAACGTCCAGAAATGTTTGAAGCTACTGACTGAATGAAAGGAGCTGGCATCTCACTCTCTTTGAATCTTCTTTATCATGCTAAGAGGAGCAGGAAAAAGCAAAAAATTTCAGAATTGCACCTTGCAATGCGGAGAAATTACTGTTTGTGCATTTACAATATTCATTGATTTTTGCCATTGAAAAACATCACGTTATTCATATACCAGAAATGTTTGAAGCTGCTGACTGAATGAAAAGAGCTGGCATCTCACTCTCTTTGAATCTTCTTTATCATGCTAAGAGGAGCAGGAAAAAGCAAAAAATTTCAGAATTGCAACTTGCAATGTGGAGAAATTACTGTTTGTGCATTTACAATATTCATTGATTTTTGCCATTGAAAAACGTCCAGAAATGTTTGAAGCTACTGACTGAATGAAAGGAGCTGGCATCTCACTCTCTTTGAATCTTCTTTATCATGCTAAGAGGAGCAGGAAAAAGCAAAAAATTTCAGAATTGCACCTTGCAATGCGGAGAAATTACTGTTTGTGCATTTACAATATTCATTGATTTTTGCCATTGAAAAACATCATGTTATTCATATACCAGAAATGTTTGAAGCTACTGACTGAATGAAAAGAGCTGGCATCTCACTCTCTTTGAATCTTCTTTATCATGCTAAGAGGAGCAGGAAAAAGCAAAAAATTTTAGAATTGCACCTTGCAATGTGGAGAAATTACTGTTTGTGCATTTACAATATTCATTGATTTTTGCCATTGAAAAACGTCCAGAAATGTTTGAAGCTACTGACTGAATGAAAGGAGCTGGCATCTCACTCTCTTTGAATCTTCTTTATCATGCTAAGAGGAGCAGGAAAAAGCAAAAAATTTCAAAATTGCACCTTGCAATGCGGAGAAATTACTGTTTGTGCATTAACAATATTCATTGATTTTTGCCATTGAAAAACATCATGTTATTCATATACCAGAATTGTTTGAAGCTACTGACTGAATGAAAAAAGCTGGCATCTCACTCTCTTTGAATCTTCTTTATCATGCTAAGAGGAGCAGGAAAAAGCAAAAAATTTCAGAATTGCACCTTGCAATGTGGAGAAATTACTGTTTGTGCATTTACAATATTCATTGATTTTTGCCATTGAAAAACGTCCAGAAATGTTTGAAGCTACTGACTGAATGAAAGGAGCTGGCATCTCACTCTCTTTGAATCTTCTTTATCATGCTAAGAGGAGCAGGAAAAAGCAAAAAATTTCAGAATTGCACCTTGCAATGCGGAGAAAATACTGTTTGTGCATTTACAATATTCATTGATTTTTGCCATTGAAAAACATCATGTTATTCATATACCAGAAATGTTTGAAGCTACTGACTGAATGAAAAGAGCTGGCATCTCTCTCTCTTTGAATCTTCTTTATCATGCTAAGAGGAGCAGGAAAAAGCAAAAAATTTCAGAATTGCGCCTTGCAATGTGGAGAAATTACTGTTTGTGCATTTACAATATTCATTGATTTTTGCCATTGAAAAACGTCCAGAAATGTTTGAAGCTACTGACTGAATGAAAGGAGCTGGCATCTCACTCTCTTTGAATCTTCTTTATCATGCTAAGAGGAGCAGGAAAAAGCAAAAAATTTCAGAATTGCACCTTGCAATGCGGAGAAATTACTGTTTGTGCATTTACAATATTCATTGATTTTTGCCATTGAAAAACATCATGTTATTCATATACCAGAAATGTTTGAAGCTACTGACTGAATGAAAAGAGCTGGCATCTCACTCTCTTTGAATCTTCTTTATCATGCTAAGAGGAGCAGGAAAAATCAAAAAATTTCAGAATTGCACCTTGCAATGCGGAGAAATTACTGTTTGTGCATTTACAATATTCATTGATTTTTGCCATTGAAAAACGTCCAGAAATGTTTGAAGCTACTGACTGAATGAAAGGAGCTGGCATCTCACTCTCTTTGAATCTTCTTTATCATGCTAAGAGGAGCAGGAAAAAGCAAAAAATTTCAGAATTGCACCTTGCAATGCGGAGAAATTACTGTTTGTGCATTTACAATATTCATTGATTTTTGCCATTGAAAAACATCATGTTATTCATATACCAGAAATGTTTGAAGCTACTGACTGAATGAAAAGAGCTGGCATCTCACTCTCTTTGAATCTTCTTTATCATGCTAAGAGGAGCAGGAAAAAGCAAAAAATTTCAGAATTGCACCTTGCAATGTGGAGAAATTACTGTTTGTGCATTTACAATATTCATTGATTTTTGCCATTGAAAAACATCATGTTATTCATATACCAGAAATTTTTGAAGCTACTGACTGAATGAAAAGAGCTGGCATCTCACTCTCTTTGATTCTTCTTTATCATGCTAAGAGGAGCAGGAAAAAGCAAAAAATTTCAGAATTGCACGTTGCAATGTGGAGAAATTACTGTTTGTGCATTTACAATATTCATTGATTTTTGCCATTGAAAAACGTCCAGAAATGTTTGAAGCTACTGACTGAATGAAAGGAGCTGGCATCTCACTCTCTTTGAATCTTCTTTATCATGCTAAGAGGAGCAGGAAAAAGCAAAAAATTTCAAAATTGCACCTTGCAATGCGGAGAAATTACTGTTTGTGCATTAACAATATTCATTGATTTTTGCCATTGAAAAACATCATGTTATTCATATACCAGAATTGTTTGAAGCTACTGACTGAATGAAAAAAGCTGGCATCTCACTCTCTTTGAATCTTCTTTATCATGCTAAGAGGAGCAGGAAAAAGCAAAAAATTTCAGAATTGCACCTTGCAATGTGGAGAAATTACTGTTTGTGCATTTACAATATTCATTGATTTTTGCCATTGAAAAACGTCCAGAAATGTTTGAAGCTACTGACTGAATGAAAGGAGCTGGCATCTCACTCTCTTTGAATCTTTTTTATCATGCTAAGAGGAGCAGGAAAAAGCAAAAAATTTCAGAATTGCACCTTGCAATGCGGAGAAAATACTGTTTGTGCATTTACAATATTCATTGATTTTTGCCATTGAAAAACATCATGTTATTCATATACCAGAAATGTTTGAAGCTACTGACTGAATGAAAAGAGCTGGCATCTCTCTCTCTTTGAATCTTCTTTATCATGCTAAGAGGAGCAGGAAAAAGCAAAAAATTTCAGAATTGCGCCTTGCAATGTGGAGAAATTACTGTTTGTGCATTTACAATATTCATTGATTTTTGCCATTGAAAAACGTCCAGAAATGTTTGAAGCTACTGACTGAATGAAAGGAGCTGGCATCTCACTCTCTTTGAATCTTCTTTATCATGCTAAGAGGAGCAGGAAAAAGCAAAAAATTTCAGAATTGCACCTTGCAATGCGGAGAAATTACTGTTTGTGCATTTACAATATTCATTGATTTTTGCCATTGAAAAACATCATGTTATTCATATACCAGAAATGTTTGAAGCTACTGACTGAATGAAAAGAGCTGGCATCTCACTCTCTTTGAATCTTCTTTATCATGCTAAGAGGAGCAGGAAAAATCAAAAAATTTCAGAATTGCACCTTGCAATGCGGAGAAATTACTGTTTGTGCATTTACAATATTCATTGATTTTTGCCATTGAAAAACGTCCAGAAATGTTTGAAGCTACTGACTGAATGAAAGGAGCTGGCATCTCACTCTCTTTGAATCTTCTTTATCATGCTAAGAGGAGCAGGAAAAAGCAAAAAATTTCAGAATTGCACCTTGCAATGCGGAGAAATTACTGTTTGTGCATTTACAATATTCATTGATTTTTGCCATTGAAAAACATCATGTTATTCATATACCAGAAATGTTTGAAGCTACTGACTGAATGAAAAGAGCTGGCATCTCACTCTCTTTTAATCTTCTTTATCATGCTAAGAGGAGCAGGAAAAAGCAAAAAATTTCAGAATTGCACCTTGCAATGTGGAGAAATTACTGTTTGTGCATTTACAATATTCATTGATTTTTGCCATTGAAAAACATCATGTTATTCATATACCAGAAATGTTTGAAGCTACTGACTGAATGAAAAGAGCTGGCATCTCACTCTCTTTGAATCTTCTTTATCATGCTAAGAGGAGCAGGAAAAAGCAAAAAATTTCAGAATTGCACCTTGCAATGTGGAGAAATTACTGTTTGTGCATTTACAATATTCATTGATTTTTGCCATTGAAAAACATCATGTTATTCATATACCAGAAATTTTTGAAGCTACTGACTGAATGAAAAGAGCTGGCATCTCACTCTCTTTGATTCTTCTTTATCATGCTAAGAGGAGCAGGAAAAAGCAAAAAATTTCAGAATTGCACGTTGCAATGTGGAGAAATTACTGTTTGTGCATTTACAATATTCATTGATTTTTGCCATTGAAAAACGTCCAGAAATGTTTGAAGCTACTGACTGAATGAAAGGAGCTGGCATCTCACTCTCTTTGAATCTTCTTTATCATGCTAAGAGGAGCAGGAAAAAGCAAAAAATTTCAGAATTGCACCTTGCAATGCGGAGAAATTACTGTTTGTGCATTTACAATATTCATTGATTTTTGCCATTGAAAAACATCACGTTATTCATATACCAGAAATGTTTGAAGCTGCTGACTGAATGAAAAGAGCTGGCATCTCACTCTCTTTGAATCTTCTTTATCATGCTAAGAGGAGCAGGAAAAAGCAAAAAATTTCAGAATTGCAACTTGCAATGTGGAGAAATTACTGTTTGTGCATTTACAATATTCATTGATTTTTGCCATTGAAAAACGTCCAGAAATGTTTGAAGCTACTGACTGAATGAAAGGAGCTGGCATCTCACTCTCTTTGAATCTTCTTTATCATGCTAAGAGGAGCAGGAAAAAGCAAAAAATTTCAGAATTGCACCTTGCAATGCGGAGAAATTACTGTTTGTGCATTTACAATATTCATTGATTTTTGCCATTGAAAAACATCATGTTATTCATATACCAGAAATGTTTGAAGCTACTGACTGAATGAAAAGAGCTGGCATCTCACTCTCTTTGAATCTTCTTTATCATGCTAAGAGGAGCAGGAAAAAGCAAAAAATTTTAGAATTGCACCTTGCAATGTGGAGAAATTACTGTTTGTGCATTTACAATATTCATTGATTTTTGCCATTGAAAAACGTCCAGAAATGTTTGAAGCTACTGACTGAATGAAAGGAGCTGGCATCTCACTCTCTTTGAATCTTCTTTATCATGCTAAGAGGAGCAGGAAAAAGCAAAAAATTTCAAAATTGCACCTTGCAATGCGGAGAAATTACTGTTTGTGCATTAACAATATTCATTGATTTTTGCCATTGAAAAACATCATGTTATTCATATACCAGAATTGTTTGAAGCTACTGACTGAATGAAAAAAGCTGGCATCTCACTCTCTTTGAATCTTCTTTATCATGCTAAGAGGAGCAGGAAAAAGCAAAAATTTCAGAATTGCACCTTGCAATGTGGAGAAATTACTGTTTGTGCATTTACAATATTCATTGATTTTTGCCATTGAAAAACGTCCAGAAATGTTTGAAGCTACTGACTGAATGAAAGGAGCTGGCATCTCACTCTCTTTGAATCTTCTTTATCATGCTAAGAGGAGCAGGAAAAAGCAAAAATTTCAGAATTGCACCTTGCAATGCGGAGAAAATACTGTTTGTGCATTTACAATATTCATTGATTTT